>NC_041378.1:15468650-15573650 GCF_900634415.1 Cottoperca gobio | reverse complement strand
CTTTGTCAGGCTGAGAGACGGTAATGAATAAATTCAGAGCTGTCCACTGGTTCGTGTTTATTTGTATTTTCACACAGAAGAAAATAATGCCTCTATGTAAAAATAAAAAAAGTTTGTAATCAGCATTTGCACATGCATGAGAACCGTAGCACACATCTGTCTGAGCGTGTCAGAATAAATTGCAGTATGACGGTCAAAGTTATTTAAAATATGCCAGCAGTATTCAGAGGCTTCGTTCTCTGTATGAATGCAGAAAGACTGAGAAATCAGGTCATTAGCAGGGTGATGCATGTTCAGAGCTGACAATCAACGCGCACAAACAAGCCAAAAAACCCCACTCACTGACACACCAACCTTCTTTCTCCGCTCTCGAGCACATACATTGTTATACAGCTCAGCTGCGGAAGATTTGAAAATATTGCCTTCCTTCTGCTTAGTTGTGCCCTCAGTGTTTTTCAGCTCAACTTTCCATCTTTGTGCCACTTGGTGTCTCACAGGTGTGTCACATCAGTAGCTCATTACACGAGTCAGACAGCTCCCATGATGCATCAGCTCCGGCCCTCCAATCTGATCATACACAGGACACAACCAACATAAAGACTTGCCATGTACGAGCATGCAGATACAAATAAAATCCAAATGCTGTCAGTGTACAGATGTACATTTGGTGACTTTGACTCCTTCAGTCAAATATTTTTGGAAAAAGACCTCGAGTTGAGAATTATTTAACTATAACTGGGACATTGTTTCTAAAAAGAAACATAACTTCCTCTCACGGTGGAGAAGCTTTGGACTTTATGAAGTTGTTAAAACTCCTGAGCCAGTACAGCCTATAGTCACACAACATACACATACAAACATATATTGCTCATGTAATATTACCTCACTAAAGCGGCCATTAGTAAACACTGTAACCTCAGTGTAGCTTCTGCCTCTCACAGCCAATCAAACAGCGCTGGGTGTTTGCCCCCGCTGCTTACTGCCGTTATAGTGCTGGCGTAAGCCTCTGCAGCAGCCACCGAGGCTGATTCCCATTAGAACAAACCTATTTGGCTTGCATTACAAACCCATTCAATCAGACAGCCATGCTCTGCTTTTTCGTTTAAGCCCGGAGGCTGAAAGTGTATCCAGCCGCTGCCGTTCAATAAGTGAATGGGTTATTGCAGCTGAGTCTCCGTATCAACCTCATTTTCTCCTGGGCATAGACGGGGAAAAACATGGTTTTTTTGTGCGATTGTTGTGCAACAATTTGAATTTATAACCTATTTTAAAATAAGATGAAGTGCTGTACACTGTTTACTCATGGAATATGCAACAGTCACGGGTGAGTGCGGTGATTTGCATGTTTGATGGCGGACAGGTGCGGAGGGCCAGTCATTCAGCCTGCCAGTCTTGATGACAGAATGACCTCTCCTGGCACCGTGAGCAGGAGGCTCTTCACGTCCTTTATGCTACGCTCGAGTGTCATCACTTGTGAGGACCTGTGCTAAAACGCGTGGAGCAGCCCCGCATGGCCTCGCAGCAGCCAGACGGTGACCGTTACGACCCGGTTGTGAATTTACTTGAGTGACGTGGCTGAAATAGTCCCAGACTTTATTACTTTATTATCACTCACTGCATCACATGAATATGTGATTAGCCTGCATTAGGGTACCGACTCTCAGGCTCCCAGGCAGAGTCCGGTTTGTAATCCTCCGGTGTACATTTCTAGAAAACGTATTATACTTTTACTTCATACTGGTTATTAAACTGGTTTGGATGAAATTCACAAAACAAAATGAAGCCTTTTTATGCAGCTGCATTAATATCAGTGACCAACTGGAACAAGCAGGAATAAAACTTATGCCGTCTCAATTTGCTAGTTTGAGTGCATACAAACGGACAAGGATGTACTTATAATGGTCAAAAGGTTGTGGAACATTGGACATTTCTTAACCACAATGGTCGCCATGTTGGCTACGTAGCAGAAGGGGAGGGACCACCAAACTTCTGAAAATGGCGGCTGAGAAAGTTGCAGCGGTTGTATTTTGGTGAATTTCCACCTCACGTGAAACACAAGCAAGTAAAAGTAAAATCACGTTCACTTTTATTCAGTTTTCAATAGTGACAATAATGGATAATAACAATCTTGGGTATTTGCCTACATCTGATGCGTTTTCAAACTCATTTTGGTCGAAGCCTTTACCGATAAATGCACAGATTTTGTCAACTGTTCGCCGCACGTAAAGCTGTTACCGTGCATCCCTAAAAATATAGACATACTATACTATGATATTTTCTGTGACATTTTTATGACTCTTTAAAGCCTAACAATGGACACGGTCTGCAAATTAGCTACGGCTAGAAGTCGGCTACGGCGATATACATTGCATCAAATGCACTTTATTCAAATGTTACAATGCCTTCATGTAGTGTCCCTGTCAATCAAACTGTAACTTTTTTTTATGACATACTATAACTTTTTAATAATGTCTTTAGGACTATTTTTGACATTTGTATTACTTTTGACACACTATACTATGACTTTGTTTTTAATGACATAATATACTATGACACTTTTACTGAAAACAACTTTTTTATGACACTTTTTGACGTTTGGATAATACTGTCCACACCAGATACTTTATGCACCCGCTTCATCAGCGGTTTGCACCACATGCGCATACACATCGTATTATCACAATATAAAGAATACGCTAGAATATAATAAATATGCCAAACTATTACAACTAAAATATGAACATTAGAGATTGTATAGACCAGTGGTGGGCCGTCAGGGCCAGCAAGGCCTTCTCTGCTGGCCTAAACATCATCAGAATATAAATTTAATTTTGATATATTTTTTCCACAAATATGTATTAAATTATTCCCCGTAGTCTATTCTCTTCATTTCATAGCTTTCCTCTTGGTTGCGCTGCTTCCAGCCTCAGATGGAGATTTGGAGGTCTGGCCTTTATGTTAGAGCTTTTATCCAATCATATTTCAGCCATGATGTGTTGCCAGGGTCCACGAAATCTGCGCTGAGGCCTTCAGAATCAACAGTGCGGGCGCCTGGAGCTTAAAGTGAACGGAGACAAAACTGTGGCGTTAACCAATCAGATGTCGAGTTGGGGACACCGGGGCCAGCTAGCAGGCATATGATAACGTCAGCACGTCCACGTCTCTTGATTGGATACGCACTATTGAGAGGCAGAGCTAGCAAACTTGAACGAGCTAATTTGTGTAGATTTCTACAAGCTGTTTTTTCAACCCACAATGACTGAAGGAGGAGAAGAGATCGATTTGGTCGCAGATATAATTAGAACGACATTTTCAAGACAAACTTTTCAAGAAAAGCTAGACATCGTGAGAAGAGAAAGGCCAACTCTGACGCTAGCCAGTCTATCCCTGTGTCCACTGCTTCTGCCGAGCGGTCATTCTCGGCCTTAAAGCGAATTAAGACTTATGGCAGAAATGCTGCTGGACAGACTCGGCTTTCAGCATTAGCCTCCATGTCTGTAGAAAAGGACTTAATGGTGGAACTGAGACGCACAGATAAACTACAACAGAGTCATTGAAGTCTTGAGGAAAGAAAGGAGGATGGATTTTGTGTTCAAATAATCAGTTGTTTTGGTAACAAGCATTTTGTTTTTTGACAAATATATAAAAAGTGTGATGCTTCTGCAAGAGATGTAGAGATGTGTGTGGCGCACTGGCTCAGCTGTGCAGTAAAAGTACTCAAGGAGACTTTCACCACTGTCGCAAACATATCCTCATGAACAAATGCAAATTATTTGTTTGTTTTCTTTTATTTTCAGTGAATAGTTTGTGTCTTTATTCTTTATCGTCATGTTTCTTAAATGAAACTGCTTTAGGTGCGACAATGCGCTGTTTAGTGAACACACTTGTTCAAAGCTCACATACTTTTAGTGGACTTAATAAAACTTTGTAGATTAATCCCTTAAAGTGCCTTTTATTTTTAAGTTTCGACAGTATCCTAGCGATCTTAAAGCTGGTAGTTTAACACTCTTAATTGTAAATTTGGATTTATTGATTATAAATGCTTCGGAAATATTAATATAACTCTGTTGTACTTGACTATGTTAAGGTGATGCAACGCCCGGTTATACTGCGTTTCTGTCTAAATGTATAGTTTCTAGAGCCATGGCGTCATAATGATGGTATTAAGAGGTGGAATAATTCAGGTAGGACTGTGTAGGACATCACTGAAGGCCTAGCTGTGAAATGCACGGCCCGCCACTGTTATAGACCAAGTTTAGAGGTGAAATATTGCCCCTATTTCTTTGGAGCAGGTGTCCTCAGAATTATACATGTAATTAAAGGTTCAATGTGTTTATGTCAATAACGTTATAAATGATCAAATTATGTAATCTAGGTTAGCACAATTGGATATCTCATTCTCAACAGAACACTGCTAAATCTGAAACGCACATTGTGTAAATAAAACGAATGATTGGAAGTTCAATATATATTTTGGTCATTCTTCAAGTTATGCTACAGCTCGTGAAGATAAAATGATTTTCTGTTTCGGCCACATCGAGGAATGTTTTTAATTCATTTGAAAGCAAATGATTCACACATGATAAAGTATTTAATAGCTAAGACTTTTACGTTTTAGGACTGTAACACAATTTAGTGAATGACTAAATTTAACCCTAACCCTTTAATCACAAACTCAGCTGGAGCAACTTAATCCTTGTGTGTATTTGTGTTTCTGTACTCCAAACATAAATCCTGTTTCACCTGCCAGGATCAAGAGACTTCCAAATGAACCAGATGGATGATTTAACACTTTTATATAGGCTTACCAGGCAACCCAATTAAACACAGATTTGTATTTGCAAAAGAATGCCTGAGAAGCAAAAGACCTCACGTGGAATTCAGTATTGAAGTTGCATTTGTGTTATCAGAAGGAGTCAACTTCACGAGCAACACTGACCCTTTGCAGCCAAAATAGTTTCTTTGAAAATCCTGATAAACACTTGATGTTGCAGAAGATTTTTAGAAGTTTTCATCAGTTTATGTATCCAAACCCTCTCAAATCCAGGTTTTTCTGAATTCAAACACAGCACATCTGACTTGAGCAGCACACAGAACCCGTCAGACAGCCTCAACAATTACCTGCCACCTTCACTTATGATCAGATCATCTTCTACAGCTGCTGTTGTCGCAGTCACCTTCACCGAAGCTCTAACGGTTTGAAGTTCACTCGCTCTCTTTTTTTTGCCCATCCCGCCTCACTTTCCATCTGGTCTGAACAGGCAGGGCTGGGGCCGGCTTGTGGGCTGTGCGGGGGCCCCGGGGGAGTGGAGCTGCCGCTGAGATACTCATTGCTTCAGTGGGATTCTCACTGTATCCAATCACAGTCAAGCTTGAATCGGAGGCCTGTATCCCTGGGTAGTGGATCCAACTCACACACTCAGAGTTTTGAACATCACTCACTGACACACATATGGAGACGGAGACAAACTGTTTAAATGTGCACCCACGTACTCACCGGCATCATACGTCTCGCTCACATGCCTGTTGATGCTCTTGACAACAGAGCCACGGTAAAGCAGTGTTTACGTGAGCAGCTCATGGCTCTCTGCGCTCATTCACTCATCTGGGGAAACTAAGCTCTTGAATTTTCTAAATTTTGTTCCACTTCAGCGATAATCCACTCTAAATTATGGTAATGTTACTCTGTCAGTAAAATTAACAACTAGTAAATGCACTTTGCCAGATTGCTTACAATTACAGTAGAATGTGGTGTTTGTGGAGGGTTTCCACAAGACTTTTTACCACATATGAATTTTGGATGGATCGCAATAAATACCCTCAAGTCTAAAAACTCCTGAGCTGCCAGACCTGCTCCCTAGATGGCACTGTGTCCACCAGGCGAGGAAGCAGCCCTGCTGTTTATCATGCAGCTGTGACAGCCTGTAAAAGCTTTTGTCAGTGGAACTGAAGATTTAGAGTCCAGATTAGCGCATTCATATCTTGGCAGTTAATTAGGGCTGAGGAGCTAACTGAAAGCCTTGGCTGCCGAGTGATGGAGCAGAAGAATAAGAGGTGTGCTCCCTGCAGGCAGGCACAAAAGTGAATTAAGTGCACATATATACACCTGCCTATTCTGCTAATGTATCACTGTGTGCACCCACTGTGACATATGAATATGAATGCTTAACCCACTGCAACCACTAAGACATTTATTTCTGTGCGTGTGAACTTTGATGTGGCTTAAGCATGCCCAATGCATACACAAACACACTTCCATTTGAGGTTTGCACATTTGTGTATGTGTGTGCCCTTCATAAGGCTGGCGTTAAGGTCAGCGGGCTCATATTTTACCTGTCAGGTCTGATCACCATCACCTTCACAGCTGCTTTGCTTCAGTCCGTGGAGGATACAGCATCTCTCCTGAATCTTTATCGGGGTAAAATAAAGAAAAAATATACAAATCTACACTCTATACAGGGGGAGCCATAAACTGCTACAGCTGCAGACATTCCCAGTGCTCACGGTGTTTTACAGCATCCTGCCTCTGTGTAGGAAGCAACAATAACAGGTTTCATGTGCAATCACTGACAGAGCTGATGCATTGCTCTTATAAAGCCACTGTTTATTTGAATGGAAAAACATGCCATAAAGCGTTTAAGTGGAATTAACCAGTTCATTAATTGAAGTAAAATTTCACGACTGGTCAACTGTCAGCCTTTTAATGCATGAATGGGAGTTGAACTGCTCCCTTGTTGCCCTTGCAGAAAGCCTATACAAGGCAAAAGCACAGCTAATACAGTCAAACACACACACAGAAATCCATTTGGAAAAGCCATTAGCAAATGTAAATTGTTTTTCTGTCAATTAAGATATGAATTATCCAGCCGACATCAGCAGGATTGATGTAATCTACCTTCTACTAATTTGGCTAAAAGGAAAAGTAGTTGCTACACATAAAATCCAATCAATAAACTTTGTCAGCCAACAACTGTGTGTAAGCAAATGGGTTGTGAATATCAAATGGATACGTTTCCTGTGCTGGCACCCTGCTGGTGTGAATGTGAAAGTGACTAATGGTTGTGAAAACAACACTGCGTTTGTGCCAGTCGGCTTTATAGGAGCTAAATGTAGACTTGTCTTTTTCAGCGTTATTACAGTTCTTAAGAGGAGATGTGAATATAGTATGATTATAATATTATTTGTTATTTGCTAAACGCCAATGCTTTTTATGTATTTTCTGTTTCCATCGGGGATTTGCGCTACAATTACCTTCCCTGGTGCTCGTTTGTTTCTTTGTTCTCGTGATGTTATTGCCTCAGAATTTGCCTTTTTCCCCCTCATCCCATCATTTCTGCTCTCTGTATGATGGAGAAACACCTTGTGTATTTTCAGAATGTGAACCAAAGTATTATCCTTTAAATAAATACACAATAGATTCATAGTCACATTTCTCAATTTAGATTTTTTTTTATATTGTTGTTGGCTGCTCCTGGTAATAAATCAGCTCCAAGAGTTGAGAGATAAAGAAGGAGGTAGCTGCAGCTCGAGGCTCAACTTACAAAAGACCTGAATGAGTGATTTAAAAAAGGTTTCACATCCCTGGCAACTCGAAAATAACTTAACTGCAAGTGCATGACATCAGTGTGCTGCTCTACAAAGTCAAAACACAGACACATATTTCATCAAAACTGAAGACCTGAATCTGACTCTTTGACATCTGTTTTAATGAAACACAATATTGTTCCATAACAATGGATAATTCTGTGAAAACAAAGTAACTATGCTTAGCCTCAGCTGAAGCTAAAACTAAATCCACATGCTGATTTTTCACTGGCGGTTTTGTCTAAATGAAAAATGTGTATATTGATGACCTCACATCTAATAATTAGTTATTCAACATATGAGGCAGAAGCTTAATACAATAATGGAGAGAAAACCAAAACCAAAATTCCTGTTTGCTTGGTAGTAATATTATACTATATTATACTATATAATATATATCACAATATATAACAATATATATATATATAACAATATATATATATATAACAATATATATATATATATATATATATATATATATATATCACAATATATAACAATATATATATATATATATATATATATATATATATATATATATCACAATATATATATCACAATATATATATATATATATATCACAATATATATATATATATATATATCACAATATATATATATCACAATATATATATATATATATATATCACAATATATATATCACAATATATATATATATCACAATATATATATATATATATATATATATATATATATATATATATATATATACACATACACATACACTAGCAAAGCAAATCCAATAGCGCCGAGATCGGAAAGTGGCTGATGGTATGCGGCTATGGTTCGGCGGCATATGCCAATTCCTGCAGTGGTGTTCCACCGACATGTACTGTTTCCTAACGGCAGGTGCCGCTTGAAAGTGATATACCACTGTCAGACTGTCACACCAGTAACGCCCCCTGATGCATATTTCTCTTAAATAAATATAACATTTCTATTTATTGACAATGTTGCGCAACATAGCTCCGTAAATAAAGGATTGTAAAACGTTAAGTTTCTCTCGTCAAACACCAGTCTGACTAATCAATAACCAAACAACTAAACAATACTTGTATTATATTTAATAGTAGAATGCGATCATATATATCAGGGGTTCTCAACGTCCTCTGGAAGCAATTTTTGTGAAAGGGGGGCGTTCACGTGTATTTGGGGGGCGTTTGTAGGCTATGCTATGTTGTTGAATCTAATATTTGAAAAAAAGAGCGAGGCAAAGTCCTTGTATGTGAACATTTCACCATGAACGTCGTGTTATTGACTTGGTTACATATTTACAAGAGGGGTGTTCCCCTGACGGACTTCCCCTGAAAGCATCGTGCGTCCAGCATCCAGACACACAGTAGCTGTGTCTCACACACACACACACACACACACAGTAGCTGTGTCTCACACACACACACACACACACACACACACACACACAGTAGCTGTGTCTCACACACACAGGGGCTGTAGACAGATTACGTCACAGCAGCCGCAACAGGGCCGTCCCATGTCGGAGACTCAAAGCGCCCAGAGAAGTTATTTTCTGACGAAAGATGGCGCCCCTCGACCCAGCAGTAGCGGCAAATGGATATACTTTTAAATGTAAGTATTGGGTTTTAACTCGCTCGAATAGCTAACGAAACAAGTGTTATAAAATCAAAAGGACCTTAAAATATAAATTTTCGCTAAAATGATGTTACGTTAGCGGCGATGCTAGCTAAGCTAGCTGTTTGGAGCAGCTGTACTGTGCAGGCTTAACGCTGAGCTGCTCCACTGTCCCTGTAGTTGGTTCACTGGATAAGAGTGTCTGCTAAATGACCTTTAATGTAATGTAATACAGTAATCTTGTGTTATTGATTAGTCAGACTGGCTACGGTGGCTAGGCTAACAACATTAGACTAGAGAAACTGCGCTATGTTGCACAACTTGTCAATTAAAAACACATACAAATATAAACATTTATGGAAAATATGTTCTGGTGTGACAGTCTGACAGTCTGGTGTATCACTTTCCAGCGGCACCTTCCGTTAGGAAACGGCACCGGAGGAACAGCACTGCAGGGCTGAACCATCAGACATCTTTCAATGTCGCTGTCACTCCAGCAAACCTGAGCAGCTGCCATCCTGTAGTGGAATAATGCAGGTTAAGCTACCTTTATATCACATATTTAACTGTAAAATAAAGTATTATATATTTTAATATGAATAATAATTAATGAAAGTTTTAAAGGGCCTTTTCACACCTACCACGTTTGGTGGTGGGACCTTTCAATTTAATCCGAACAAAAATCGCAGCTGTGAAACGTCCCCGGACGACAGGAAGGACCACACAGACCTGCGGTCCGACGTGAAAATAAAGAGCTGGTCTTGGCTCGGATCAAACTGAAGCATGGTTCAACTCTAGTGTGAAAACATTGTTTTATATCGCTCGTTCGGATCAATTACAGAAAGTTCTGGCTATCGTCAAAGTAAAAAACTAAATGAGCCGCGGTAGCCAAAATACTTACTGACATCTGGACTAACGACTTTTTAAAGACTGGATAAAAACCTACACATGTTCTGACGTTACTTTCCGACAAGTATTATAGCGGTAACGAAGTTTCTCCATTCTTTCAAACTGCGACACAAGACGACCTCACTGACAACACACTGCGTCAGACAACCCAATCAATGTGCAGCTCACTAAGTGATGACAGGTGTGTCGGGTGTTCTGCAGTCCGCTCGTATAATTGCAATTGGAAACTAAAACGTGCTATTGTAACAACAACAACGCAAAACCTTGGTTCGGACTTTCAGGTGTGAAAAGGCCCCGAGTAATATAATGTACAAGACAGATGAAAGAACACTCGGCTCTTTAGGAAGCGTGCAGTAGGCTGGTATAATGGTATACATAAAGTAGTAATAGTACCATAATCTGCCTAAGAAGGTGTACAAGTCAATATAACTTGTTTATCTGTTCTGCAGCTTGGAAACTTTAAACCTGCATAAATTGATTTTTTTTCGGAAGCAACAGAATCAAAATGTAAACAACAGTGACATAAAGCCCTTTGGTGCTACGGGGGCTTAGAGTCTGCTGTGACTGAACTGAACTGAAATGCTCTGTAGAGCTGAGAGGAACAGAGTGATAATTCTCTGTAGATTTGTCATTGCAAGCGACCCCTTTCACACACAAATCATGTTACATTTGTAAATATTAATCAAACTATTGATTTAAGCTGCTTTAAACCAGTGTTTCTCAGTTTGCTCTCTGTCGTAGTAGGGCGGTATATACTGCAGTAGGATGAAGTGGGGATAGGACATCATTGCTTGTTAAAATGAATGTTGTTTTCTTACACATTAACTTTTTATTGCGTTGACTTATACAGAACAAACTTCCACACATTTTTCTGTGAAGAAAAAAATATTAATCTTGAAATGTGGGTCTGCCTCAGAATGTTAAAAACAGTCCCTCAGTGGAACAAATCCCTGCTGGCCTTCTTGTTCTCATTGCCTGTGGCACGACGAATGAGTTAATATGTAGTCATTGTGCGATCTGGATATACTCACACACGCTGCTCTGATATCCTACATCAATGGGCTATTGCAATTTAATGACCAGCTCTGTGAAGGCCCATTTGCACGAAATATGGACGGTGTAAAAACGAGCTGGGAAAGCAGGTGCTGCTGCCATTGAGTAGCTCATAACCCGGCCATATGGTTGTGGAGAATCTCATTTGGCTGTGCACCCTCATAAAGGCCTGGCTCTAAAGAAACCCAAAACCATTCCTCTGCTGTTGCGAAGACTCTGGACCCTCTAATAACTGTTTTCTGCACCCGTCCTTTTTTCTCTTGTTGCATCAAAGAACGCTGTGTGAATTTGCATAATCATCTATAGGTAAATGATAGTGTTGAGCCGCTCTTCTCCGGACTTCATCTGAATGGAAATGATACCACTTTTTGGTATAAAAGGAAATCATTGAAGCGATAGCAAATGGATGAGAAATTGTGGTTTGGTGAATAGTCTTCGCTCTCCATCTCCTCGCCTGCCTTTATACCACAACATGGACGAGTGAGTGACAGCCACCCGCAGTCTAACATCCAAAAAGTTTGGGAACAATATTTTTTTATTTGTGGGAATTGTTTGGAGTCAAAGGAGCATAAGACAATAATAATTAACTGGTCGAAAAAAGCCAAGTACCAACACAAAAAATCAAAGTGAACATACACACCGACTGATTTCGCATGAAAATGAGAACAAATAACTTCAGCAATAAATAATGACATAAAAAACAACATATTGCTGGAAGAGAATGTCATAAAAATGAGACATGAAAATAAGTTACACAATAAACAGAAAGAAAACCAAATGCATAAAGACGAGTTGAGCAGACGAGAACATTGACGTCAGAGTTAAAAAAACAAAAAAGGAAACAAAAAAAAACCACCTGTAAGTCAGTAAAGATGCTAGCAATAGATTTCCAAATCCATCATAATCGGTCTTTATTCTCTTGTTCTGTTTTTTAAATTTCCAATAAAAAAATAAATAACATGATGTAAGTAATTTCAGAATGAGGAGGAGTCCCTAATACAAGATCTGAGGGAGGTGTTTTCTATTTGACTGACAGCTTCCGATGGTGAAATATTCATGCGACTGAAGAGAAACACCATCCAGAGAGACTAGACGTCTAATCTAACAACATTTGCTCCCCGCCTAAACAAATGTTCCTGTGCACATCATTTTTTATCTCCAGGCGTTCCTGGCATAAGAATAAAAATTATTTCTTTGTTGTGTTGCTACAGCAGTAAAATCAAATCAAATGGTCTGTCTATACAACAAGAGAACTTGAAAAAAATCAACAGAAACTTGAATTTTCTGTACAATATTGACCTGCAAAGCACAACGGCTATGATGTATTAAAATATGTAAACATATTTGCTGTTTTTGACACAGTCGTCTGTGAGAACAGATAGAATCACATTTTTTCACACTAGAGTAAGTCTTTAGCCTGGAGTTTTTTTCTTTTTTTAAGATTTCCACAATTAAATCTCCGCTGGACACAGATTATGATAATGCATTTTGCCACAGCATTTCAGGAAAATGTATAGAAAACAAAAAAATGACATTGAAGAAAAAAAAAAATGCTATCAGAGATTTAAAATTCAGAGAAATAACAGTGCATTGAGCCCGGTGGATCCAGTCTTACACGCTTGAACACCATCTAGAATTTGGTTGCCATGCATAGCAGTCCAATCCTTAGCTGAGACGTGAGGGAGGGAGAGAGAAATATTGAGATACATTACTGTATCACATCCTGCTGAGCGGTCACTGAGCACTGCCTAGTCAACCCTGACTGGACATCATCCTTCAAAAAAAGGACCTAAATTCAATAAATTAATAAATTACTTACTAAATGAATAAATAAAAAACAAAACAAAAAGACAGCTTTCAGTAGACATATACTTTAGCTCATATCGCATCCATGAAAGCTACATTTAATGAAACCGTTTGTAATGTGAAATCATGTTTTGACTTCCAACTTTCCCGACAATCATAGTTTCTTGAGGTCCCTCACTTACACAGATGCCAGCACCACGTCACATACACCTCACATGCATGCGCAGAATGGCCGAAAGGACAGTGATCGTATTTTACAGGGTTACAATGGACAAGGTCGTTAGAACTCCAAGGATCACACACCTCTTGACAGTCACTTGGGTTCGCGTGGATGTTTGAGAGATGTTACTCACACTGCCAAATGTCTCCAGCAGGGACTCCTTAAAAAGATCCACATTGAGTCCCAGTGAAGTTGTACTGCATTGTCTCTCTGTAATGCTTACAATAGTAAGTGTGCTTCCGTAAGCCCAAGTTCTTTTGTAAATGTTTCAGTGACTCAGTAAGTCTTGAGTTCTCAAGAGATTTCACCCTTTTTAAATCACAGTTGCCAATATGGTACTGTCAAAATGTTTATCACTGTGTTCCAAACAGTTTATTTTTCTATGTGTTGGGAAATGACTTTTGATTTCTATACATAATATTCCTTGTCCTTGTCTTTCGGTCTCTTGCTACTGGCGCTGCCTTTGGCGGTGCCGCTGGGTGTTTTATCCTTCACCACAGCGCCATTGGTTTGCGCAGAGTTGCTGATGTAGTTGCGTGTCTCGTCCACCTGGTAGGAACCCTCGTCCCTGTTCCTGTACTTGTACATGGCGTAGAGGAGGATGAGGATGCAGAGGGCGGCGGCTGAGACAATGCCCACCACCATGCCCGTGGTACTGCTGGATTCCCGGATCACCTCTGAGGCCCCCGGGGGCACCCGCCGCACCACGCTGGGCACAGTGGGCAAGGCGGCAGGCACCGTGCGCAGCATGGGCGAGGTTATGAAGGGTCCCCGTGGCTTCGTGCCATCCAGATCAAAGGACGTGGGCAGGGGCAGCAGGACTATGTCTGGCTGCGGGGGTTTTACCTCGCGGTTGTTCATTTTCCCGGCGGGCAGCTTGGGTGGCGTGTCCGAGGGGACCGCCGCCGGCGGCGTGCCCCGGAGGTCGGGCAGAGGCGAGGTGGGTGTAGTCCTACCTGCCTCAGAGGCTTTGCTAGGCCTCAAGTCCTTGGCCTCCCACTTGGGCGCGATGGCTTTGTAGCCGCCTTCATAGGCCGATGTGGTCAAGATCTTATCTGTTACCAGGGAGAAGGTGGTGTAAAAATCTTCATCGTCAGTCGGGGGCAGGCTAGAGTCGAAAGCTTCTCCAGAGCCAAACCCCGAAATCACCATGCCATCATCATCATCATCATCACCATCATCACCACCATCACCATCATCACAATCATCGCTGCCTCGGTCCGACAAGCAAGGTACCCCCGCCTCAGTGGCCATGGCCAAGGATTCTTTGGTGGTCTCAATAATGGTGAGGACGGGGTGGAGGGTTGGGGGGAGGGGGATGAAGGGAGAACGGGTGGATACAGAAGGGATGTCTATGGGGTCCTCGACTAGCACGGGGATGACTAGTTCCCCTCCTGGAAAGCGAAAGAGAGAAACAGACAGCAGTCAGAAGGCAGAAAGTCTTCCATCAGCACAGCAAGAAGCAGCCAAACACCAAAAGAACCGGTAACCAAAGAACGTATAAAGCAAAGCTCAACAAAGGAAGGAAATGAACTGAAGATAAACAAAGGAAGAAAGAACTGAAAATACTGTACCAGTGCAAAAACAATGAAACTCAGAACCAAACAAGACCCAAACTGAAAGAAAGACAACAGCCATAAAAAAAAGTATACGTTGTATCAAAAGGCTTTGAGGGATGCACAAGGGTGAGCCACATTAAACTGACTCCACATACTTACTCCTACAAATCCTGCATGTTCTCAGATTGCTCAGGACTACATTGATACTGTACTGTACACTAGTCATGGTCATCATATGTTCTATGTGCTACATGTATAAAAAAGTGTAAATTATGTGAAATGCTACACAATTTGTGTCCCTATATTTAGTTCTATTTGATAATGCTGCATATTTCTCCACATAAATGACTAGTTCAGGCTTTTAAGAGGCGCGATTCATTTATCTTCAAGTTTAAAGCCCTTTGATTCAAAAACTGAGCATCAAAAGATGCGGTCTGCGGATAAAAAGAAGCAAAAGGTATTAGCTTTTGTTGGCAATTAAAGTGCAAACCAGTGGGCCTGAAAGCAAGTTAACTCATTTGAAATGAGAAACTGTTTGTAAGTTGTTTCATAAAGCTGCTGAGAGAGGCACCTTTTAACCCCGTTGACCTACACGGGGGAACATATACTAACAACTGAAAAATAACAGAGAACTAAAAAGGGAAGTGCTCCAAAAACAGTACCGTGAGCCTCTTAAAAACCTGACTGGCACTTTCTGTCTATCAGAGGGTCCGACCTGTTCTCCTAAAAGTAATCTTTCCATACAACGAAACTCCACTTATCAAATATGTTTCAAGAGAAACTTATTTTCTCCTGGATTGCGCTTGTTCTTGACGTAACTCAAATATGATTGTAATCAAAGTCCCCGTAAAGCCTGCATAGCGAGGTGGTCGGTACGGACGGACGGGCCAAACAAACACAGGAAACAAAAAGGAAACGGTATTCTTAAGTTACGTAATGTTTTTGTTTCAATTCACGACGTTAACCACGTGTTTAAAACGGCGACCGTGGAAAACAAAACATATGTTTCCCCTGAAAAGCTCGTTTTGAATGCAGTTTAGCTGTATGGGAACGTCATTTCTAGGTGACAGGGTTGGAGGGCCACACACTGATCTACAAACGAAAACTGTCCCAGCAAAAAGTCACCACTCACAAGTCATAAAACATAGCAGGAACAGCATTTAGTGGGCTCCCCTATTTGCCCTAGCCTCTTGCCTTTTGACCCCTACAGTTACCACGATGGCACAAAGTCACCGGGCAGTTCAATCACACCTGAATGTTTGCCGACTAATTATTGATGTTACTATATTATTCATAAGACTTACAGACCTAGGTGCTTAAAAACATTCCCACATCCACTCATTCTAATAAATCCATATGGGAACACTTGATACCACATGCTGTCTTGGTTAAACCTGTTGTTGGACGACTACAAAGACTTGGAAACATTCAGATGTCTATTGAAGCTGCTTATCCTCTTGCCAAAGTGGCTTGTTTGTACATTGCAAAGGCTCACAAACAGGGCACTATAAAGAGATGCAAACCTTTTGGAACAATAAAGAAAAAGAACACAACAGAAATAAAGGAAAAGTGAAATAATAATTAAGGCATTGCAAAAAGAGTTCAGAGTTAGAGCAAACATTGTAAAAACAAAACATTCACAAAGTAAAGCCACAGATAGAGCTATCCAGAAAGGGATTAGTAATAAGTAAGTAGAAACAACAGGTAAAAAGAAAGTCAGCTCGGAAAATCATAAAAGCCTACCAAAAAGGAAAAAAAAAACATTTTTCAAAGGAAGAAAGCATACCATCAGTTTTGTCAACTTACATCAACAAATTGCCCGCATGATTTTGGCAGGAAGAAAAAAATTTACAAAAGAAAGTTGTGTAAGAATGCCTTTGGACAAGTTAGGTTAGTTTCTTTTTTTAGCAGTTTCTGATTAATTAGTATATATTTCTCTTTTTAGACAGGATGGTACAGGGAGGCAACAACACATACATCCACACATCATGACATGAAAAATAATCCTCACCATTCTGTTCAGGATATCTTTTTTTTTTTTTTTGTACTTTTAATAGTCATTTAATTTTTGTATAAAACGAAAACTGTATATCTATAATTCTTGCTTTGATATATAAGTCTCTTCATAAATATCTACAGCCAGATTAGATAACTCTTTTTCTTATTTTTTTTTTTGCTCGACTTTAACTTCAGTAATGAACAAATGGATGACTGTACATATCTTAGAATCTCTACGTAAAGGGTTTGGGAGGAGGGAGTGTGAGACGGGGTGGGACCTATGAACATACTAAGAAGGAAATGACATAGATGGGGGTGAACGTGTACATCAGTTGCCATGTCCATGTAAAGGCGGCACGAAGCGGTCGGGCGGCATTAGAGCTTTTGGCTGTAAGGAAGGGATGGGGATATACAAACAATGAGCATATACATGCCCATCTACAAAAGAGAACAGCACTCTCAACACTGACAGTTTTACAAACCCTAAGCTGCAACTTCTTTGCCATGCACAAAATTAATCGACTCATTCATTGATTAAATCCAAATTTCAATCAAGAGATAGCTATCAAATAACAGGAAAATATTAGAGATCAGCATAGAAACAGTTTGGAACACTTTTCACAGATAGTGGGGAGGGTTTACTTTGGAGGTGTCTTCTCTTTTTTCTCTATGGAGGACATGAATTTGAAAATCCCAATACAGCTGCAGAGTTTTGATACCCAATCTTAAAAAAACCTCCTGTTGTTTACAAAACAGTAATGAATTCATAGAGAAAAGAGGAAGCTTCATTCTAATTAGGGAAGAAATCATCAGAACATTGGCAATAGTGATTCTTAGCAAATAGATAAAATTTTAACATTTTCAGAAAAAGAAACATAGATACACATATATGTGTTTTTAACATATATGTACAAGAAGACAAACAAATAATAAAACAGATTAGCAAGCAAGAAAGAAAGGCATTAAATTTATCACACTATCAAAGATGAACAACCAGAAAGCACACACTGAGGCAGACAAAGAGGAGGGGGACAGTTTATAGGCAAAGTGTCACCACCTTAGTTTAACTAATAATAAAATACTTTATTATTAGTTACTAATACATTTCTCTTGTTAGTATTTTTAAAACACAGGACAGGGCGTGCAATCTGGATGTACGTCAGAGAAAGAGAGGTCAATCAGACATGGTTTTATTTTGGATTTTAGTTCCACTATAAGAAGTTGGGTTAATGCATGCTTAAGTAAGTTGCATTTAGGGAGAGTAATATACAATAACAATACAGCAAGCCATGGGACAGGTAGGGGAGGGGCTAAAGAAGGGGTCAGAGGTCAGTTAAAGGTCACTGCCACCAAGGGCTGTGGGATATTTTTGTCAGGCAAAGAAACCATTCATCAGCAGTTAACAGGGGAAGAAGGTGCATCACGGGTGATATATAACCACCATTATGTGGCATTTAGGTCCACTGCATTCACTAATTAATCATGAGGGGAAGTAGAAGGATAATTAATGAGCTATTTTTTATTAAATGTTTAGATGCTTTGCGTTATGTGCATAACCAACAGCCTTCGTTCGACAGATAAACATGTTGGAAAAGGAGTTCCACAAGAGGGCTCAGGGTGGTGAGTTTATCATTATTATTATTATTATTATTATTATTATTAATGTCTCTGGTGACGTAAAGGACATGTGAGAGGCACATTTGTCTTCAGTTCTCAGGTTTTCGTTCGTCTTCTGCAGGTTACAGAAATCTAATTTATTACGCAAATCTGTGTTGTTGAGGAAATCACAATGTACTGACGTCTTCAATGTGAATTTGCTGCTTGTCTAACCATGCTCCTCCGAATGCACCAAGGTCTGACATGATGTAGCGAGGCTTTCTACTGTACGACTGTAGTGCGTCACTTCAGCTAACAGCAACTGCTCACGCTGCATAGCTGTGATAGAATTCTACTAACAGAGACAAACTCCTCGCCTTGTTAAATAAACAATACCAGCACAGAGTAAATTATTTCATCCCAGCTTTATTTATCCAACTCTGCCCTTGTTGTCTTGGCCTTGTTTGCATCCTTTTACTCCGTTCTTGGCTAACAGCTTTCAGCAACTGTTAGCTTTGCGCCATATCAACAAAACACTTGTATGGGAGGGGAACCGCTGCAGTCAAGGGTCTCCAGTCAAGTCAGAGCGGAGGACCTTGATGTTTTGGTAAACAATTTAATCCTGTGTAAGCTCTTGCACAAGCGTTGCACATCTTGCTGCCTTCCTGCAGCAGACAAACACTGTGCTTTCTAATGGGTTTGCTTAACCACAGTGCGTTTGTTTTCCGCACTCATCAAGATGGATGGGATTTTATTCTAAGCTTCTGCCTCCCTGGCAAATAATTCCCCACTCCGCTAGACCCACAGCCAGTTTCTCTGTTTTCTGCCTTTTTAAGCAAAAGGAAGTTAGGACTTCAGATTAATAAGTGTTGCTTTGCGCCAGTGCTTACTGAATGGCCTTAGCATCAATGAGAACAATTGATAATATCTTTTTAAACCACAAAAACGAGAGCATGAAACAAACCGAATTGCACGCATTCTGCTTTTCATAATTCCGAGTAAAAAAGACTATCTGCGGCATGCCTGTGCTGGCTTTTGAAGAGGAATTAAGTAAATATAGTTATTTCTAAATGGCTGATTGAATGACTACCTAAGCAGCTTGGAGGCTACAGATGCAGAAATCTCAGAGCAGCACTTTCTCTTCACTTTCCTCCTCTCTCTCTCTCTCTCTCTCTCTCTCTCTCTCTCTCTCTCTCTCTCTCTCTCTCTCTCTCCCCCTCTCTTCCCTCTCCTGGCCTGATCCCCGTGTCCATCCATCGTTTGCTGAGGCTTCCGAATGGAGATGAATCCTGACGGTGTGTCAGGGATTTGACTACGCTACACCTTAAAAGCGGCAAGTCGGTGCACCAGCGCCAACCATGGATGAACTGAGTCAATGGGATTTCGACTCTGCAAATTGTGGGGGAGTCAGTGGTTTGGGGCCCTGAAATCTCATTGTGGCTGAACGCATTGTGCACAGACACCTGCTGTAGCAGATTCATTCACCTCTACCTACCACAGCTAGGGAGCTGATTACCAGGGAGCCAGCTAAACACAGATTCTCAGTGTGGACACACTTAAAGGGACATACCAGGGATTATATTGGTGCCCTGTGCTGAGCTTTCTAGAAATGTGTACCTTAAGAAGCTGAGCACTTTACCCTGCTATTAAATTATCTTATCTTGCCTTTGCACAGCCGTGAGAGAGGTCTAATTTCTCACTGATGGACAATTCATTTCCATTTTAAAAGTTGAACAAGGTTCCGTTTACATCTCTCAGAAGTCTGCCCTGTGAGAAAGCATGAACTACCTCCAGCTGCAGGCGGAGTGTTCTGGAGCCATGGTGCATGGCAGATAGCTCTTAATATGTCATCATGTGGCTGGGTGCAGTCTGGCGTATTAAATTGGCATCTCCAGCAGGCGTGGCGACTCGCCCCTGTCAGCTGGTCGATTTGCTGTACAGCCGTTAGGCTGCACCTCTGCACTCGGTGGACATGTGTCAGCTGAATAACCTTTAAACTGATCTGAGGCCAGTGTTGAAGTGACAGCCGGCCTGATGGGGCTTGGCGGAAGCCATCGCTGACGCTACAAGGAAACTCAGTGATCCATCCCTATTACACTTCATTCTGTACCCCTACACGTCGGGGCTCTTAATATACAGCAATGAAGAAATCAAACAACATAACATCCAGTCCAACATTCCTTTGAGCAACAGACACTCCAATCTACGCACCGAGGCCACAGAGCTGAGGAGAGATCTATAAGAACGTTAGACCTGTTTGATCTGTGCTCCACTTCATCAAAGGCTGTAATGGCGCATGCAGGACCATTCATGGCCCTTTTATTAAATACACAATCTTTTTACATCTATGTGACTGTCACATAGAGTGCAACAGTTTGCAGAGATGTGTGGGTGTCTGTCTTCTGACAAATGACAGTGTTGTGTGTTTAAATAGATTGGAACAACCTACCTGTATGTCTATGCTCAGTAGCAACATTCTTATAGAGCAGAAAAAAGTAAGGGTGCGGAGGCTGGCGTGATGCATTCACAGGAGTCTGTGTCCCAACAGTCATCGTTGGTTTCCTTTAACAATGATGACGATCTTCCCCTACCCCTAAACCTGATGTTTTGGCCATTTGGGGGCAGTCCAACAAGCACAACATGGACATATGATTATCTCACAAGATTGATATTTGTTAGCAAACTGTTGTTGTAAACTATGCTGAACCTAAAGGTTGCTGGCCACAAAACCAAAACAATGAGCTGAAAGAGGCTAAAGCGCACCACACAGCTGAACGTCAGAGTCGGGTGATAATTCTTTGTAAGTATAAAACTATGAGCAACTCATTTCATATATAACAATCAGTCATTTGATGCATTATTATTATAAAAATATAGAGGAGAGCGGAGTGTCTTAACTTAACCAAACCTCGACGTAGAGGTGGCAGATTAGAAAACTATTCTTATGGGTCATTTTAGAACAACTGATGTAGCCTGTTGTTATTATATTATATTATATATATTGGCAGTGGTACAGTGGAACCACTACACCTTTCTAATAGCAGACATATTGGATTGCTGCAGCAGGAAAAACACAGGTGTAACTCATAACAACAATGATGGCTCCATTCCATTCATGTGTTGTCCACTAGAGTATATAGAGCAAAGCCATCCTTATTGTTATTTATAACATCCATGTTGGTTCTGCTATGACAGGTCAACAGGTCAACAGGTCAACATGTCAACATGTCAACAGGTCAACATGTCAACAGGTCAACATGTCAACATGTCAACATGTCAACAGGTCAACAGGTCAACATGTCAACATGTCAACATGTCTGCATTGATAAGTTCTCCTATAAATTGGACTTTTTAAATGAGCTTGTTATGAGTCTAAATTGAATTGATCTTCATCTGGTCTAACTAATATTATGGCTTAAAGGATTTATAGAAACTTGTAGGCACTGTATGTACAAATCAAACATTCAGATTTTTCACTTGCGTATTTATGAAAAATAATTTGCATCAATTACTAAAACATAATTACATATTAATCACAAGACTTGCGCAAATTACACGGTAATGACAAGCTGCAACTCTATTAATCACTGTGAAATTAAATCATAATCATTGACTTGGTATTTGCTGTTCTTTAAACTGAATATTGCATATTTTCCATCAGTGATTTCCAGATAGTACTTTTATTGTCGGCTGGGCTTATATTGACGTCAACGTGTCCAGGTTCTTATTCAGACGATTGTCACTCACAGCGCACTCCTTATTTGCCCTCTTGTGGAACTCACGTGGGATAAAGGGAGAAGGTAAGGTTTAACAGTTTTATTAAACACACGGACAACAAAACCACGAGACGACCACGTACAGCAGACAAAGACAGACTGTGTTGGCAGACGGAGCACTGACAGAGACAGCAGGCACAAGCACAAAACGCCTCCGAGGGAGGAGCTGCTGCAGGGCTACAGCGGCGGCGCGAGCCACCGCTGTAGCACTGAACACACATACACACACACACTGACATGTAGTAGAAGCCAGCTGGGGGTTAGCCTGAGACTTATGGGTGGAGAAGAAGCAGTACACAAAATGGATGCCAATCATATCCATGCAGAAGCGGGGGAGTTGGGGGAGAGGATTATAAGTTAGTCTATAGAGCTGCGGTACAGTCCAGTACAGTGTGCATGCCACAAATGCCTTCTACTTGGAGCAACAGATAGAATAGAAAAACAGATATACTTTGTGGCAATAAAAGTCTTTTTATGCCATCTGCATTCAAACAGACATGTATATGCAGAAAGGCTAAAAGAAAGAAGGGGGGTGAGTCGGGATGGAGGGGGGAGGGGTTGGGACATAGCGCTCGGAAGGGAGACAGGGAGTCATTCTTTCACACACAACTTTCTTGAGACAGAATGGGGTTGCCTGCACAAGGCCAAAAAAAGGATGATGGCAAGAAAAGATTTTGTTGCCGTTCATTTCCCTATGTTGTATCGAAGATGGGGGGGGGGGGGGAAGGATGTTTCCTTAGAAGCCATATGGCACAACAAAATTATAAACACAAACTTGATGAGGAGAACTTTGAATTTTCCAACCACCAAAAGTTCATGCGGCACAAGATGAGGCAAAAACGGGAGGAGTGGCTCTATCCTTGCTTGGAGGATGGACGACGGATGATGAGGAGGACACCAAAGAAAATAAAAACCAACCACAACAAAACAATAAAATAAAATCACCCCACTCGACCCGCCCCGCCCCCAAAGTAAAGCCAAAACAACAAAAAAAAAAAGCTCAAATCTTAAGCAACCCAACAGCTGGGTCCAAATCGATACAGAAGAGAGATGTTCATATGTGCATCACAGGAGAAAAACCAAACAAAATGCAACGGAAAAGAAACAAACATCATGTCATGCAACTGTTCATACGACTGAAAGCAGGGCAAGGAATGAGGATATGAATTTCTGTGTCAACATGGTGAAATGTACAGTATGTATGAGTGTGTATGACTACATATGTTGCCACTATATGAGGGGAGGGTACCATGTTCATCTTTACTAAAAAGCTTCTTACACTACGCTTTGTTGCACTTCCACTTTTGAGAATACTTGGGTTTGAGGGTTTTAATGGTCTACGGAAATGAAAAACAAAACACATGAGGTGCACAAATGTGTCCATTCAATTTCAGTAATGTCTGACTTAAGAGAGCAACTCATGCTTGTAGATAAAGAACCTAAATACTGCACGGAGTAAATGGCTTTCTCTTCACATTAAAAGCCATAAGCGCGGACCTAAATGTGGTCATAATTTCAAGGAAACAAACGCTATTACGCCGTGATAAGGCTTCAAAGTAAATGAGTTCCTTCACAGATTGGGAGAAAAAGGCAAAATTACTGGCAGAATATCTACTAAAGTACACGGGAAGACAAATAAATGACCGATTATCTGTTCTGTTCTCCAAGCAGAGATAACAAAGTGAAAGGGCAATACATTGTTTCAATTTAGGCTTATTATTAGTAGCAGGGAAAAGTGGACATGTGCTTAGCGCTAAAATAAGCCGTATTTAGGCAGATTAACGTGGCATCAATTAGTCTGCGGTGATGGCGTTTTGAAGGACAGTGAAGCAATCAAATAGCTTGAGCTCTTAATGATTTTCAGAGCGCCTAAGGGGAGACGCTTTTTACATACTGAGCCAGTTTCGATAAAGCTCTCCTGTTTTTAGGATATATAAACCAACTGCCCCTGGGCACGTGTGTGATTGACAGTTGCTTGTTCAAAAGTCGTTCAAACCCAAGTTTCCTCAAAATAACCACTCCTTTTAAATCTGCGGTTTTATTTCCAGCTCTGATTTTATTTTCAAACTCCACTGAGTGAATGTCTTATCACTTTGATCCAATCACAAAGTGATATGTGTGTATGTGTTTGTGTATGTGTGTGTGTGAAGGGAGGAGGGAAGAGAGACGATGCGCACAGAAATTCGAGGATATCTGTTCTCTATTAGAATGTTTCAGGTAAGGCAAGCCTCCGACGAAGGAAACAGAGGTACAAACGAGAAGAAGAAGGAAGGAGAAGGGAGGAAGAGGCTCTGTTGCAGTTAGTCTGCTACATATCACAGTATCTATGCTGAAAGCATCTTTGTTCTCGAAAGAATCTCAAAATGTATCCTCTGTCAAGAGAGACGCACACACACGCACAGCAAGAGGAAATCAACCAGTACAGGACAGATACATTTTGAAGCATCAGTGCGGGCGACATGAGGCTTGATACTAATTTCGTACTTTGTTGAGTAAAGTTTTGCTCTCCACCGAATGCTGAGAGAACAAAATTAGTATCAACGCTTTGTCATGTCTGCAACCAGTGGCCCCATAGCTAAGTGTAACTTGCTTTTAAGATGAAAGATGTGAGCTTTGACTACAGCAGCTGACTATAAGATGTATGCATTTACAGTTAACCTCCTACAGAGAGCATGCTAAGGATATAGGAACTTAATTCTTACTGCTTTCATCCATCTCCAAAGAGTTCTTTAAACTTTGGATATACACTGAGAACCCCTCACACTAGTGTATATTTCTCACAGTGGCTTTTTTTTGAAGTTACACTTGAAGCTCCCATGGGACATGATGCTCAGAGGAGAGGCTCCTCGGTAGCAAATCAAAGAAAGAGAAGGAGAAATAGACCAGGTTGAGAGCAAGCACAAATCGACACACCCATCCCACCTGCATGTCCGGAGTCGCACTCTTCCAGGTCCTCGTCGTCGCTGGAGCACTCCGCCGACGAAACAATGTCATCTGTCGTCTGCATAGAAAGAAACACGTTCACACACATGCACAGGGAAATGTGGTTAGGCCCCAGGGCAGTACAGTGAGTGCTCATCTTGCACATAGCCATTCCATTCCAAGGATATCTCTGCACACACAGACCTCTCCGCCTGTCCTTCGGCTTACATATATCACTTGGAGTCAATCATATTTCACAGTGTTTATCATTCTTCACTTTATGTGCTTTCCACCTCCGCAGATAATTGTTTTCCTTCACCCTCCGCACTCTGCCTCCGATTATTTATTGCCCCTCTCCTCCTCTGTCGTCCACAATCAATGGCCCCACCAGGCCCTCACAGATCAACACTGTCCCAGCTTCTGATTTGTGCTAAAGGGTGCAGAAGGAGGGAGGGATGGGGCGGCAGTCTTGCTAGCTACACCCGGACCAGCGATGGATTATCTGCACCCTCCAGTTCCCACAATTCTGATTTATCCCAACCCCTCCCTTCCCTTCTTTCGGGTCGACCCATGGAGGACAGAGGGGGGGAGGTTGTATTTCAGCGGTGGTGCGCTGGGCAGCCAGCGTTTATTAGAATGAATCAGCGGGGCGATAAAATAAGCCCTGTCACCAAGCAGGGTTATGAAATCAGAGTGCTGATTGAGTTTTCCAGTCCTGGCTGAGGGTGTGGGGCTCTAAATATCATTGAGTTTGACAGACTAATGAAACGCGCCCCCATGCTTGTGCTGCGGCTTTCAACTGGAGCCCACAGAAAGCTGTCCGCCTCTACCATATGCATAAACACACACACACGCACACACACGCACACGCTCGCTGATGTTCAACATGTATACCAAACCTCACAGGGAGAACAGGGATTTTTCAGAGCATAGTCCCTAATGCGTGGTGTGATTATGTGTGATGGACTGTGCTATTTTCTGTATCAGTACATTTGATAATGTGCTAATGTCCTGTTTGTGCCGAAATGCATAATGCACCACATTATGTACTGTACTCCAGCATGAGCAGGCAGAAAACGAAGCAGGGAAGGCTCTAAACTGAATTGCTGTAAAATATGGCCCCTTGGTAAACATGACTATTTATTGAAGCCACATTACAGGCGTAGAAGTCTTGGTTATTGCTGAAAGAGGGTTATTGCTTGTTATTATGATAGCGGCAGATGTGGGAGGCAGGGACACAAAGAGAAAGATGAAAAAGCCGAGCCACTTCAAAGTCTGTTCTAGCAATTTAAGCCTGAGACCATCTCACCATAACCCAGCCTCAACTGAAAAACTGCCTTTCTCTGGCTCATTCATGCAGCATTTCTCTGCAGCTGATGCCGGCAGCATCTCAGCACAGAGCAAATATTTTCAGTGCCTTGGATGCAGCAGCTTAGCAGAGTCTTACACACCAAAATACATGTTTTAAATGCAAAATGCAGCTGAATAGATAGATCTCCGTCATGGTCATGTCGGAATAAGTGGCCAAGACAACTTTTGCGATGGCAATCTGACTAGGTCCGAACTTAACATGTCCAGTCTAACATGGGTCAAATCTGAATTGAATCACCTTTAGTGCGTTTATATGTACAAAGTTACAGTTCTCCAAGAAGCTGAATTCCTAAACATTATGTTAACAAGGAGCCGGGTTTCTGTAATCTGGGTAGGGGATAAGAGAAATCTTAGCTAACGTAGTAACTGCATGATTGATGTAAACGCTGCAGCAACACATGGTTACAGCGTGCACAGAGAGATATTAAGACATCTTTTTACGTCTTCTTAAGAGCACCGTAATAAATTTCTAATGTCTACCACTTCTCATGCATAAAGAAAAGAAAATCCTTTGAATAAACCATAAATACTCTAATGAGATATTTAAGTTGTAGAGATTCTTCTCATGTCACTTCAGTCTGTAAAAATTTGCATTCATTTATATTATATATGGTATTCCCCCTGCGGCGCAGCGCACAGGAGGAGGGAACCTGTTGGAAAAAACTGCTATCATCATCAGACAGTCAGTTAATGCTGACAGTATCCATGCAGCAACTCAAAACATGTGAGCAGGAAGGAATTAAACCAGAGACATGTTTCATGTCAGACTGCTAAATATAAGCAGCAGAATGAAATATTCCATCTAAAAAAATGATGAGAACATTTATAATGGCAGTGGCCCCCAACCTCCTTTAGTCTGAAGTACCACCATTACCCTATCAAGTGAGCTCGACTGCCCCTTTATCCACGGTCCATGGTCCAGATGCATTTGTTTTGAAGTGATTTTGAAATAGATGTAATTTTAGTAGGATATATTTGGGGCGGTTCTGTAGTTTAAGAGTTAACGTGAACCTCAGTCGCCCCGGTTCAAGACCAACAAGGGACCCTTGTAGCGTCTTCCTGCCGCCTCTCTATTGTCTGCACGTATCCCTGCAGTCGGTGTATTAGGAAATCTACAATCAAGCTATGGAGATAAAAGTGACACTTGATATTCGCTATCACTTTCATTGAGTTGAGCTCTACAAGTATCCGTATTTAAATACCAAACATTACAATTTAACAGACAGAAGTGTTGAGAGCTCCATTGTAACATTCCTACAAGGACTGACGTTGCTATGACTGATATGTGTTAAAGAAAGCGTGTGGCAGGATAATCAATGTGATAATGGTCAAACGGCACAGCTGTTAACTCCTGTTTATAATCTCTCGACTTGTCGGCATACAGAGGCCGAAGCCCTTCATCTTCAGGCCTATTCACATTAAAGAGGAGGACTGACTGCCTCAGCTCATGTATTGTAAAGGTTGCCTTTAAATGGCAGAAGGACACACTCCAGTCAATGTGTTCGCTTTGCATTTGACTGAGAATCATCTATGACTCGGAGTAAGAGAGCCTCTAATCGAAGCGACTTCGATTCCACTCAGAGAAATTGAAGAGGGCTTTTGAAGTGCGAAGTTTGACATTTGTAGACCCACTAGATGTGCGGCTTGATTCATTTTCATAAACATGTCACAATATCTCTGTCACAGTAGTTCACACTGAAGTGCTTCTGATGAAAGGCTTAGGGTGCCATTTTTCTGCATTGGGCTAATGCAGAACCAATGAAGTGACACACAGCTCACAGTCTTCTCTCAGTGGACCAGAGACGTCGATGATAACGTATAGCATGAGGCCAGATGCTGTAAATGCAAAGGGAGCTCATGGAGCGGAAAAGGCATCGGCAGCATAAGTGTGCAGCGATGGGAGCCTACGGCGGGGTATAGCAAAATGATGCGGTTGGCCAGCGGGACAACAAAAACTGATTTCACAGCTGGGGAAATCCAATTCTCTGTCTAAATCTCCATAACATAGACTGGGATATATTTTGGCAGCAAAGTGATTTCTTTTTTGGTGTAATTATTCTCAACAAACGTCCTCATCGTCATTTTTAAGTCTGGGTGGTGTGATGCGTGTGGGAAGCTTTGATATGCACGCATATGCCTTCTACTTCTTGTGTGTGAAGAAAGCGTGTAATACTCGATGATTTCAGAACATAAAAACTCACAGGCTATGTGCGTCATGCCTGATTATCCTGATTACCCTGCCTTCAAGTGATGCTCAAATTCCTAACTCAACAAACACACAGCCAAATCAATAGCCAGACTTCATTAAAACAGCATTTACCTCTGACCACTTCAACACATCAACTAAAAGGATCACACGGGCGATCGATGAAGATAGACAGCCTCCTTGGGAGACGAGTCTCAAAACACACAGCTTTCAGTTTCACAACCGATGGTACTGACACAAACAAAATGGAGAATATGCAAAGATGCCGGGCCGTCTCTGTCTCGACGAGGCTTCTCTGGTGTTTCTGGACTGTGAATCAGCCAGCAGCAATGCAGATACCATTAACAGGCGGAGCTGCAATTACCTCAGCAACTGAATGGAGTGCACGCCACATCAGGCCCGATCTCAGTCTGAACAAAGAGGCGGCGAGATTGATTAACAGTAAACTTGAAGCTTGGGAAACCAACACACACAAAAAGAACAGTGTGCCGATCCAGCAGAGATTATATATTTTATATTACAGTATAAGTAGAGTAGTGTGGGATGATAGCTTCACATGTTTCCAAGTTAGTCTTTAATCAACACTCCAATGATCCTACAGCGTGTATACTGTATATATATATATATCTTTCTTTAGTTACACAAATACAATACACCGAAAACAGATAACAAGAAGGTAAAAAAAGAATAATAGCAATAAAAAGAATGATAATTGAATGAAATTTAAATAAAAACCAACAAACTAATGTTGTCATGAGAAACTTGTCACTGAGGTACCTCAATCATTGTATTAAGCGGTTGTTCCCCATCACTTCATTGAAGTCCCATTAGGAAGGGATGTCTACAGGGTCAGTCAGGAACAACTCAAGACACCAGCAGCTCTTTCCGTGTACATATGGGAGTGTTGTATTAAGAAGGACGTGACGTTAAGATAAGGTGAACTTATCCATTCCAACATATCCGTAGCATTTTGGCCATGTGAGCAGGAGATGTCTCTTTATAAGCTATCAGTGACAAAACAACATTTAGCCTTGCTCCCTTCCAGCCATATTAGTAACAGCAGCAGTTTCACTGCAGGCTGCCACGCTCTGCTACATCAAGCAGATAAATGCAACTGGTGTCTGACACATTTCTTCCTCAGCCAAATAAAATCCACTGTTCAATACAGCCGAGCCACACTTTTCAAGTTGTTCTAGCAAAGCACAATCCATCTGGTTCGAACACAGAGCATAACACTGAGAGAGAGAAAAAAGACATGATGTATTTGGTTTCTAATGTTTGTTCATCATTTTAAACTGTTTTCAACAATGTGTTTAACTACTGAGGCTTTCCATCTATTAATGTGCCTGCAGGTATGAGTGCTCTCACACCCTCTGGTCACACCTGTGAATAATAATAAACATGACTGAACCCTGCTGACTCGGCGGGTAAATTCAAACAAAGTATAACGCCGTATCAACTTGTGTGCCACAGGTGGAAAAAATAGAATCCCCTCATAGCAAACTAAAACTTTAAATCAACAATGCTTCTTAAATATACCATCATTTAATTATGAGCTTACAGCCATCGTCTGAGGTTCAAACTAATCAAACAGACAATGATTCATCTGGAATAAAACTCTTCAAATACACATCTGGTAACAGGAACAGCTGCTTCATCTGCAGCTGTGTCTGCAGTCGAATATTCTGCTGAGCATGACGGTGATTTGATCGGTCAAATCAAAGCAGCGGCTTGTGCTCGGCAGGGAGAGAAGAAGAAAGACGCGATGTACTCAAGCACTGTCTATAGTTTTCCCATGGGTCAGTAAAAGCAATGTCAGGTCTAAAACGCAGCCTAGGTCCCCGGGTTACACACATGACATGAAATATGAACAGCACTGTGTGTTAAAGATGAGAGAGGAATTCAAACACACATGAGTACATAAGTACAGTACAGTGAGTCATATCAGGGAGGGCACGGGGAGGTTGCTCCTGAAGGCACCACGGGCTTATCACAACAAATGACCTTCACATGTTTCTGTGCCCGGAGGGTGAAGGGAACACTGAGAAACGAAGCCTTTTGAGAGTAAGAGAAGAGACAACATTATAGATCCACATTATACCCCCGCTATCAAACCCAATTTGGTTTATTTACAATGCCAGGATGCCCAATGGCTAAAGCTGATTATTATTGTTTTATTTTGTACTGATGGGAATAAACCCCACACAAATACATTTTCCTCGAGCGCCTCATCCTGGCAGCCAGTTGCTATGGATATCCAATGTGGTTGCATGTTCAGAGATCAAAGTGACGAAGGCGAGGTAAGGGCATATCAAAGACACAATTCAAAGCAACTTCTTCTTCCCTGAGGTGCTCTTTGGTCACCTTGGCCATATATATTTTCACACATGTTAGATGGGGATACATGCGGCAGAAATCAGAGGTCGGACTGACTCCCGCTCGCATCTCCTCTTTCTTGCTATCTCACTGCAGCTCCCACTCCACCGGCCCTCGTATCAAAATGAGATAGTCATCTCCACGGCGGAAGCTTCGCCTTTCTATTGACGACTGTCTGATGTGCGCGTTATCATGTCCGATCTGGGCTTTGACAGGCCGACAAGGGAGAGGCTTGTATTACACGGAGAATCAATGGCGCTAGGCCATATCCCTATCAATAGGCTGCCACAACTCTTTTCGCTCATGATCGCCGCTCTATGACAGATAAGACTCTTTATCCGAGAAAGAATTGTGGGGGATGGAAATGGCAGCACAGAAGCAGGTTAAAGATAACGCAGAGCGGTGATTTTAATAAAACATTTGATCGCGATGTTTGATCTTCATTAGTAACAATATTGTCAGGAGATGAAAGCAAACACAAGCCGGGCAAAGAGGCTGGAAGTCCCACTGTTAACCCTCTCCAACAATCTAGTGGATAAATTAGAACGAAATGAGCTCCACAATCAACTTGCAGGGCCAAAGTCACATGCTAAATGATTTCCTAGATCAAATATTGATATTTCGAATGAGCACCCTCGGTGGGCCTTTCTTAGCGGACTCCTGCAGTCAGCACATTTGTCCAGGTCTTTCCAGGTTTATGGGGAAATGAAAAGAGGTGAGCTTGAGAGGTGGGTGAGGAGAGCAGAAGGGAAAACAGCTGGGACAGGGGGGAAAAAAAGGAAAAGAAAATGCATTTAATTTGTTCAGCATCACCGCAGTGTGTTGGTTTCAGCAGAATGGGTTATGTGCCCGAGTATTTCTCTTTTTCTCAAGGACCTGCTTTTTTACACCGAGCAGTGAGGGTTGCTGGCTCACAGCAAACTCTAATTGCCCCGAGGCCATAGGCAGCCACTTTGAAACAGGGTCATTCATCTTCCCATGGAAAAGGAAATGGTCTTTGGCCCTGATCCTTAATCACCCCCCTGCCGCAGTGTACAAGGTCATCAGGGAAGCCCTGTGACAAACAGACTCACACACAGGCAGAATAGCTAAGAGACTGAGGGGGGGGGGTCACATGGTGAGAGACACGTGAGCAGTAAATAGATGGAAAGACATTTCTGTGCATGCCATCATCCAGGTGAAATTGGAGCAGTGATTATAGCTCAGAGTTATGGTTTGTGGTTCTCTCTTCAAAGAGGAAGTGAGGAATTCACGTGGATGTGGTGGTGAGCTGCGCTGAAAGCCGTGACCAAAGAAGAGGCAGAGAGAAGATGAGAGCATGGGGGAGGAGGAGGAAGTCAGGGCAGGACAGGAATGGAAAGGGCTCCATTTCACTGAGGATCACAAGACATTGGGAGAGACAGGTCCTCCAAACTAAATGAAGCTAACCATTCCAGTTAGACCAGCAGAGGGGTGATTCATAAAGCAAGTATACCAGATAAAACTGGATTAGTTGAGTAAATCAAGCTTATTCTCACATTCAGTCTCATATAGCAGGAGCAAATATACATTACTGAATTAGGATCTTATTTAATACTTCGAAGTTTCTTTCAAGTAGTGATTATTTCTATTTCGGCCTAATCTGCAGTAGTTTTCTTAATTATTAAATGCCAGAAAATAGTAACAATTGAACATCATAATTGACCCATCATGATCATAATTTGCTTGTTTTGTCTGATCTATGATCAACATCTAAAGATATCCAGGTAAATCACAAAAGACTGAAATAGACAGGACATAATCCCCTTTTGTTTTCGCATGATTTAATTTGTAAACCAGATACCAATTAATTTTACGCCTGCATTGCTCATACTGGGCTTGAATACAAGATAGTGTGATTACAAGAGAACTCAGAAACACATCTGTGATGGACTGGTGGTGACTTGGTCGGTTTTCTCTTTATTATTTTATTCTTCATATACATTTTTGTGTTCATTATTTGCTGCCCTGTGTGGCCACAGATTCATCGTGAATGGAGGTGATCTACGCTTGATGTCCTCTTGAGATCTGTGTTAGGGAGTCATGAACATACATATTTTAACAAGGCTTGATCACATTAGTTCTGAGTTGGATTCACAAGAACAATTTAATTCTGGTTCGTTAGGTTCACTTAATCAAAGCTTTTTGCAGTGAATTGTGTTTGTCTTTGCCTCCAACGCAAAACCCCAATGGGTGATCGTGAAACAATGTTCCTCATGGTATCCTGGTGTAAATATGCATACTAGCTGTTGATTGGCTAACTCTACGAAGGCTTGTGTTTGTTTGGGACTTTAACAATAAACCCGAGTTGACCTCAATAACTGCAACAACTCAATCAATAAGCAAGACGATATGTTCAATAGGGAACGCTATTGTCTTTCAATGGAGAATGTGTGAAGTCTGAAACAAGCAGCTGAACATGGACCTTGCACCTTCTCCTGGTGGACTACATTTTGAGCTCCCTTTTCAATCCATTTCAATATTGCTGTATTTCTCACAGTCAAAGGCTATTATGACTTCAAGGCTGTAATGCCAAATCAATGTAGGCGTTATGTAATGGCTGATGCTGGCAGCTTTACGTCTCCCAGATTAGCCGAGGGGTCCCCATTGGGTTCAATTCTTAATGAGCGCAAACCAAATGAAGCATTTGATTTAGTCTCTTTTAAGAAGATGAAAGTTGAAATGTAATCGCTAACCATTGGAGAAATTATTTAAAATATACTGTACATCTGAGCCCTCCCACAGTACCCGCACACATGTAGGGACGGCTAACAATGATTGCATGTACGCAGACGCACGGATCCATACAATTATCCTTCACTCGTCGCTGTCGGGAGCAACGGGTTCCATTGTAGTCTGCAGCAACTCTCTGTGGGCACGGAGAGGAAACATTACCGGGCCTTGCTAACAGCTCAGTCGAGCAATGAAACGGAACACATTACTGCCGTGGAACATCAAAGGCTTCGTCTGTGCGATACATATTTAATTAAATCTTATCGACTGTAGTAGACACATGGTGCATTCTGGCACACAGAGACAGGAATGCATGTATAGATCTGTGAATATCCTCGCAAAGATGCGGTCTCTCTTCCTCTCTCTCACACGCAAACATGAATTCACAAACTCATATCACAGGCGGGCAGTAAATATATTCAGTGTACAGAGATTCATTACTGCCACCGTGGAAGTGCTGCTGTAGCTCAAACACACTTGACGTTATTATTTATTATCATATACAGCACACAGCTATATTTGATGGGGTGGTATGTTAATACTTCAAAATGAATTCTTATAGTGAATTTAATGAAATAATCAATATCAACTTCAATTTATATATATATATATATATATATATATATATATATATATATATATATATACACACACATACATATATATGTATGTATATACGTATATATATCTCTGTGACATGTTTAGCCTTTGCACAAAGATGAGTTGTGAAACAGAGAGCATTTGCCAAAGGCAGAAAAGTAAAATAAAAAAACAAACATATCTTCCAACATCTCTTATTCCCATGTTGCATCTTGTTAGCTATCAGGCTAATGACCATCGAGAGTCATCTGGGTTTTAAGCAGAGTTACAAAAGTGTATGAGGCGAGCCACTTAACAAAGACGGGACTTCTGAGTTGCTGTAAGCAGCGAATGTAATATTTATCTTCTCATGCAACCTTAATAAGGACATTTTTCAAAATGTTGGAAGAGGCATTAAAAGCAGAAAAACAAGGAAAATCAGTTAAAAAGAGACGACTTGTATAACGCTGTGTGCCACAGAGAGGGATGCAGAAGCAAACACAGAAAGCAGTAACTTCCTGAGTCTGATATAAAGTAACTTAGAAAAAATGCTGGCAATAGAAGTTGAACTTTTATAATAGTTTTGTTCTCAGAACCGTTGTGCTGGAAAAAAAGTTAATTAAACACCAGCAAGAGTGTGGGATCTCACAGCAACCTCGTCACTTTAAAAAAATGTCTTGGCGCAGGATTTAATACTGACTGTTCCACTTTAATAATCTACGCATGTGGCATGTGCTTGGGGACAGATGACATCTGCACCAAAGTCATCAGGATAATGATCTGGATGTGAGATGCAACGCGCTGAATAACATTTGGGATGTTTTTTTAAAACACAGATACGCCGTACATTCAGAAGGCATCTAAAGGATCTTGACTAAAGTGATGGTAGTAATAGTTAATCGCATTTAATCATTTGATCTTTTTCACAATCAAATCGGCCTCATTCACCAATTGAGTTTTTTCTCAAACATCTTTTGAGAAGAAAAGTCTTCGTCAGATTCATGAAGTGTTCTTAAAATTCAGAATTGTACCTGTGTTATCATTTTTGAATAAATCTTCAGCAGGAACTGAATGCCAAATCTAATTCCCCAGCGGGATAAACAAAGTATTTCTGATTCTGAAATGAGGTTCATATTTAGTGGCGTCAGTAATGGATATGAAATAAGGCAGAATATGCTTTGGAAAATAATAAAAACAATAAAAACTTGAACGTACATTATTTTGACAAGAACTACCTAAAATGACAAAAAACATCTTTGGGAAATAATTATTTGAACTGTGCTTTGACTTTTTAGTCTAACATTAAGGAGGCTGGGTTTGTGACCTGTAATGCAGCCAGCCACCAGGGAAGCGAGCAAGATGTTTTGGCTTCACTTTTGGGGAGCTGTCATGTCGTCCATCTTTAAATACAGTCTATGCCTCAAAACAAATCCTGAAAAATAAAACCTTGGTGAATGTGAAATTCTTTGTGAAAACTGCGGAAGGAGAATTGTCCTCTTGAGAATGGTTGGTGATTGAGGCCCAGCGTTTCCAGGCTGGTAATGTTACTTTGTTGCTTCAGTTGTAAGTTTGAGCTCTCAGTCGGACATGTGTCGGGTTATAACCAGTCAGCCATCTCTGGAGGCAACGCAGCATGAAGTGAGTCTGTGCACCACCCAGAGCCTGCGCTGATGTCCTGCTGGTCAGCTCAGAACTGCTGCACTGTGCGTATGTGTTTGTTTGTGTGTGAAACTGATGTGGGCTGTTTGCTTGCCCCTTGGTGTGTGAGTGCCCCGCCGTGACAGCGGAGGCTGACAAGACAGCAGGTTTACACACATACACATGCAAGCATTCCCTGAAGATCTCTATAAGCTATATTGTGAGGCATGGGGGACATCCATTACAAAACCCCCTGTGGTTCAAAAACCCCTGGAGCTAGCTGCCGGTTCTCACACACTGAGAGACAAACTGCCCTGAACGCACACAAACACAAACACAAACACAAACGCACACTCACAAACACACACACACACACACACACACACACACACACACACACACACACACACACACTCACAAACACACACAAAAAACATGACCTACAGACATGAAATTGCAAACATCTACAAACACGTTCACACAGAGAAGTGTAATGGAAGTAGCTCTTTGTACATATTCTCTTGCATGAAAAATTCATAGAGAAAGTTGTAACAGAGTGTTGTACACACTCTGGCGACAGGGAAGGAAGAAAATGTCATGTTGATGGTGGGTGGGTGGGTGGAGGGGGGGAATATTCGGCATCACGCATTGAAAATCTCATATTGTGAGTGGATGTGGCTGCAACAGATTTGTGTGCAAGTAGCTTCAATTGGCCGTGCGTGTGTGCCTGATATGTGGGACTGAGATTCAGAGATCCTTGTACAAACTGCGTGCTTGCTTGTGTGTGTGTGTGTGTGTGTGTGTGTGTGTGTGTGTGTGTGTGTGTGTGTGTGTCTGTCTATCCCTTTAATGAGCCACACACCAGCAGGGTCCCAATCACTCTGCTGTCTCCTAATTGGACCTACTGAGCAACTAGCAAACCTCCAGCATTCATCTCCCAGAATTCACTGGGTGCAAAGGGTACCTAGCAGGGCACCCAAAGAGACGTAGAAAGACCAAAAGAGGAAAAGAAGTTGAGAAGGAAAGTATAGATAAAGCTAGTTTGACCTTTACACAATTACTGGCAGGTCAGGGCAACAGTTGTGAGGGAGGCTGATCACAGAGACTAACTAAGTGTAAAGAAAAAAACGACTGACAGCAGGTGCATCCACCTACACACACTCATGCTCACACACACACAAGCAGGTGAACACACTCATCAAACATTATCGAGCAGACTACCACGTAGAGACACGCAGCTTGCCGCACAGCGCCTTCCTACCTACCTCTTGAAGAGAGAATAAATCAGTGATTATCATACATCCCCAGGCATTAAGCAACATCCCCGATGTACTTTAGATAGACAGAGTAGAAGAAGTGAGTAGACGAAAACAGTGACGAAAAGGAAAAAAGAAAGCTAGCTTAGTGGGCAAAATCTAATCTTCCAACAGTGCGAGTTGTTTCTGGTTCGTGACCTTTGCTGTGTGATTTCCCGTCTCTCTAAACGTTCCTGTAACTTTCCACCTCATGTTATTTATCCAAACACGTTGAAAATAATCCGAAAATACACAAATCACCCTGTGCCAAAGAAGAATCCATTCAACGCAGTCATCATGGAATGTGTATCCGAACACTTTTCAGCAGAAAAAAAAAGCCCAATTAAACTACACACAATTTACCTCTCATCTTCCCGTCTCCTGAGCACCGGGCCAGTTGAAGATGATGGACGCGAGCAATTTCTTTAACACGGCAACCATGCAAATCCCTTTCAGTGTCTCTCCCTCAGCTGTGTTCCCCTACGGTACGCTAGATTGCAGCCTCCTGCACTAATTGTTCTCAAACATCTCAGCCTCGCAGCGCAAGTTAATTGAGAGCGAGAGATGTCGATCTCCCATGATAGAAAGACTCACATAAATGAGTATTCCCAAAATGACTAACCAGATCAAACCAGCCAGCGTAAAATCCATTCTTCGGTTCAACCAGAACTCTCCAGAGCCGGAAAAGCTTAGGTAGCTGCTTAACAAGCTGAACTTGTTTTAGTTTGTTGATATTCTTCCTTAAATGAAGTTTAGTGTGGTTGTAAATGCTCAGCAGAGGCTTCCAAGAATGCTAGGTTACCAGTATGAGTAAATGTACGACTTGGATCAATCACCGGGATTGATAATCAACAGGTTTCAAGAGCAAAACGGTGTTTATGATTGAATTTGCAGTGAGGAACTTCTGATATCACATCAGCACTCCTACTCTCTGGCATCAAGCAGCATGGTTAGAGGGGGAAGTACGGATTACGGAAACGTCTCGCACGATTTTCATGAAACTTATTGGAATGGTGTAGCATGGGCCAAGGAAGAACCCATTACATTTTGGAGGGGGTATGAATCACGGAGCAGATAAACACATTATTTTTCACTTTCGTCAACATTGCATAATAGGGCCTTGGCGAGCGCACTTCTAGTTTGCTCTGTATCTTGAATTTGGAATAAAAATACACGGGTTTATTCCAAACCCAGTTTCGAGTCTTAACTCAAAACGTTGAAAACGAGTGAACTACGCACCAGCCCCCCCCCCCCGTCGCACGAACCTCAGACAGCAGACCCCCCCCCCCCCCGTCGCAGCATTTTTAATACAGGTAGCTCACTTGGACCTGGTCATTTTAAAAGTAGCTCACAAGCCAAACAAGTGTGGCCCCCCCTGCTTTAAAGACATGACAAAAAGAAAAGATGACAAAACACTAAATAGGCCTCCAAGATGTTTCATTTATACAATCGATGCAGCAAAACCAGAGATATTGTCTTTTTATCCCACTTACTCTCCTCCCTTGGGAAGATTTGGTGCCTATATTACCCACAATGCACCTCAACAGCAGACAGTTCAGTCAGAGATTCGGGTGTGTTACGCTAGTAGCAGCTAATGTAGCTTTAGAGCCAATAGCCTTAAGTAGAGATAAGGAGCGGGCTACAGAGGTCTGGTAATCTGACTTCTTTCTAACTCCACATATTTTCGTTTTTCAAACTTGTGGTCTTATTGCCTCAAGTGACATCACTTTAGGTATTTTATCAGATTTTGCACAGCTCCCTGTGGAGCTTCAAAAGGCTTTATATAACTTTTTTTTTCCACATATGTAGTAGTCCTCTCCAAAAACCTGCCTTTTAAACAGACTTTGATGTGTACAATAGATAGATCGTCTCCTATCCTCTTTACTGGCTTTTCATGCTGCAAGGTACGAGCAGAATTTTGATCAGCGTTGTGTAACTTCCAAATAACTGTCAAGCCATTTCAATTTCAACACAAATCACTTATGAGCGCTGGAGCAGCGGACAGAGCTCATGTCAAACTGTTTATTATTTAGGAGAGAACAAGTTGCTTAACAAAAGCAGTACGAGGCTAAAGCGCCGCTTAAAGTAAACAGGTTCATAACAGGACAATATTTATTCCATTATTCTTGTTTATATATATTGAACATTGCATTGCTCTTTTCTCGGCCTTATTTACTTGTCTTGCAAAGTCAATAAAGAACTGTTTAATATTTATGCTGATGGAATGAAGAAATGTAAAAGAGCTGTTTGAGTGTGAAACTTTTAACTTTTACATCTGCATGATACAGAGCAGACATTTAATGTGCATATCTAACATACAGCATTATCTTTGCAATGTGTGCATGCATTACCACGGCTGTAAAAGCATGTGGGGACGAGTCGAGGGCAGGCAGCTAAAGCTAACGTGGTTAGCATTAGTCACCGCGCTCTGAGGCACACGATCAAAGAGATTGTTAAACGGATGAAACAGAACGATGACTCGGGTTGAGTCTTCAGAAGATAGGCAGGCTTCAGGAGCGAGAGTGTGGGCGGCGTGGGCGTTATTCTTCAGAATGAGCCAGCTCGTTGACATATCTAATGCCAGGTCTCAGAACATTTATAATATTCACGAAGAAACACATATGACGTGGCAAAAACTATATCCATCTTATATACTCAGACTGAAAAGACTGAAGAATTGAACTGATTATGTCTGAGCTGCGTGCCGTTACGTTGTGTTTTCTTTTGTCTGTAAGTGGGATTTTGAAGATAGAGATTTTAGAATTAGCATAAGAATTGGTGTTGGTGTGTTGCATACAAACCTTCTGTTTGAATGTATCCGTGTGTGTTGTTATAGTAAACTCAGTTATTTTTAACTCCAAGCTTTCCAGTCCCATTCCAATAAACATGGTGAGCATGTGTGTTTCAAAAGGAGTAGGAAGGCTTATTATTTAACATTTTTAACCACATTGTATATGTTCCTAAATATCCAAAAGTTGTTGTGTTTTGTGTTGAAGAAGACCGTGTTTACAGCAAACAAGGTTTCTGATCTGTCCTCTGATTTGCAGGGTTTGAATATATGAAAAGTGCTGAGGAAATGCAGATTAGCTTCTGATCCATTAAAGGAAGTAAAAAAGGCATTACATTAGAGTGAGTGTATTTCTATAATCTGATTTGTAGTTCAAGGGATATGGCATAGGATATTATATCGTAAAAAAAACTATTTTTCTTGTCTACACTAGTCTTAGTCCCCCAGTGGACCACCTGACCTACAGAGTGGCCAAGTAACACGGTGGCAGAGAGAGAGAGAGAGTAAAAGAAAATGAATCGTGTCTGTCGGTGCGTCCCAGCGGACCTATCATTAATTAAGCGTGAGATTGGTTCTCTCCACTTCCCACCCCTGTCTCTCATTCTGTTGATCCTGAGATGTCGGGGGATTCGTAACTTCTCACCTCTGAAAAAGAAACAGCTAGTGTTGGTGAAGTGGACCGGTAATAGATGTGTGAGAAGATACCAAAACACACACTTTTTTTTGTCCACACGTGGACACACACACACACACACACACACACACACACACACACACACACACCCTAAAAATAAAACAGCTGCACACATGCTCGAGTCCGGCTCGGTGTCAGATTCCTATAGCTCTCTTCCAGCACTGCGGTACATCACTAATGATAGCTCTACTCCCTCAACTCCCATATACTACCCTGAGGGGTGGAGAAATCTGCCAAACTGGTACAGGTCCTCTCCTTACCTCTCACACCACGGTATTTGACAGCCAACTCGGGAACAGTAAAATTAAAAGCCTTGGCAAATGAAATTCCTTGACACAGCGGTGTGAATCAAAGCAGACACTGCCATGGAAGGTTGTGGAATAAGAATGAACAGGGTGAAAAGTTAGGGAGGGCAACAAAACGTCATTTTCATTGTTAAGTTACAAAAGTGCAAGTTCCTTTGGCATCTAACAGCCGCATCCTGGGTATCGACAAAAGAGGTATATCTTCGTCGTTTCACCTTGGAAAGGAGAGTGCTTTGTATAAAAGCTCTTTCATAGCATACACAACCTTATTGACTTGATATTAATAGCCTATGACACAAAATGCCATTTTCCCAGCGATGCCACGTTCTTTCTGATCTGATGTGACCTTGTTGATGGTGCCAGAGACAGACGGCGGTGTAATGTAGCTCAGCTCAGGCCTCATCATCGCAGATTACTGATGTTACACATAGACAAAAAGGATACGGACTGCTTTACTTTTATGGTTTGAACTTCAAACCACACATATGAAGGGTTGACACCGGGTCGTTCTTTTAAAATCAGAGGGTATTTGGAGGTTTTCCAACAGCTCGGACTGTGGCCTCCCCCACGCTTGTATTGATAGAGATATACAAGTGTCAGGGGCCATCACTGCACGCCAGGCAATCTGTTGTTGAGGTGAAGAGGCTTATAACAGTGGCACCTGTCTGTTGTCCTCCAACAACCATGTCTCACCCCCCTGAGGGAGAGTTATTGCTTTAATATGAACAACGAATGGTTCAATTTGTCCTCTGGGTGTCAAAGGACTGCTCGGCGTGATTACTTTCTTGGCACGGCGGTGACATTCATTGGCTTGGAGTCAGGACGTATTGGAGAAAGGCCTCTGTTCGGCTGGATTGGGCAAATGACAGACACAGACGGACAGAGAAAGAAAGAGAGACGGAAACAAAGAGAGAGGCAGCGGCACGTCCAGCTTCGCACACCTCGATGAGCAGCGGCACAGAATCCTCGAAAGATTACGAAATACAGTATCCTGTCCTTGACTGATCAACAAGGGGAAAAAGCAGCGCGGCTCTAATCCACCCACTCACAGTCACAAAGACACATCTAATAGTGGAGAGGACATTTCACTTTGTCACATTTTCAAAGCTGATTATCAAGAGAACAAAACATTTAGACCACAGACTCAGGTTGTCTTCCACATAACTTGCAGTGCGTATCTATTTCTGCTATAAGGAAAAATGTAATTGAACGCCACACTACACGACACCGAATAGTAAACAATTGATTTATGGGAGTAGTTGGACCTTTTGGTAAATGCACTTAGTGTCAAGAGGTAGATAAGAAGATTGATACCACTCTCATGCTTATGCGGTAAACATGAAGCTAAATGATCAGTTCTCTTCAGACAGAGTCAGGCTAGCTGTTTCCCCCTGTTTACAGTCTTTGTGCTAAGCTAAGCTAGCCAGATGTTGGCTGTAGCTTCATCGCGAATGAACTTATGTGAGTGGTATCAATCTTCTCATCCAACTCTTGACCAAGAAAGAGAAGAAGTATATTGCCTAAAATGTTGAACTATTCCTTTAAGATAAGTTTAGGATATTAAAATGCATTGTTGACTCAAATTTCCTATAAATCGGGCTTGCAGAGACACGTGTGTTGCTCTGTTACCCACACAACATTAGCATTAGCTCAGTTAGCATTAGCTCAGTTAGCATTAGCTCAGTTAGCATTAGCTCAGTTAGCATTAGCTCAGTTAGCATGCGTATTGTAGTTCTTGAACATCTCAAGGACATCCTAATTTATGAGCATTTATTTTTTTTCAAGCATTTGAACCAGGGGTGTTGCGATATACTGGTAACCGTGTTATAATTTTTTTTTAATATTGATAAGTCAATAATACACACATCATAATATCGTGTAAATAATCCAGCACATCTTAAATAATTTCCAACTTCAATTTTGGTTACAGACTCTCTCTCCACTTCCCTACAATCATATTTTGAATGTAATCTTTTGCCCAAAAAAGACAAAACGCACAATAAACCACGTGAAAGATACATTTGACAGATTTTCTATAGATATTGTGATAATATTGTTATCGTAAATTATTTTCGCTTCGATAATTGTGTAGTGAAAATCTGATATCATGACAGCCCTTATGAGAACACAGAGATCTGATGTCCACACAACAACTCAAACACACACATTCAGAAGCACACACATCTCCCCCTTACCTGAATCGTGGGTGGTGAGCGCTGTTTGCGCGTGGTCGTCGTGGAGAGTGTGGTGGTGGTCTCGATAAAGGTGGTGGACATCTCCGGCGGCACCGAGGTGGTGGTGCGTGCCGCGCCCCTGCTGACCGGCACGTCGCCCACCAGCCGCACGCTGCCGTTCACCTTGATGTTAACGTGGCCCTCTGCGGCCATGTTGAGGACTTTGAGTCCGTTGTAGTAGAGGCCGGACAGTTGGCCCTGGTAGGGTCGCTTTCGGTCGTTTCCGCCAATGGAGATAGTGGCCTGGGTGTTGAAGATTGTCAGCTGCCGGCCTGGCGCAGGACGGAGGAAAGAGAGTGTTAATATGTCTGTGATGCAAAACATCTGGGCTAACAAACACACAAAGCTCTTATTTTGACATGCCTTTAAGAGGAACTACAATTTCCCTGCAAGATAAATGCATTAACAGAAAACAAAGACTAACATGTCTGTTAACACTATTGATTTACTGCTCGACTGAGTGTGGATGGTGGTAAAATGGTTACAAATGGAATGGTGATGCAACATGCTTTTACTTAAAAAAGTAACTTCAGTATCAGTTCTTAACAAACCCCACCTGTTCTGTTCATTTTAAAAGACTGCAGCTATATGCACTGTTATCTACAATAGGAAGGATTTTTGCCTTTGACACACAAGAAAAAGCAACCCTGAAAGAGACTGCTAATGCTGAAAACAACAGACACTAAGCAGCTACAGCAGCTTTATCGTAAGGGAGCGAACACATGCAGGTTGAAAAGTTGAAAAATGAGCTGGAACAAGTTTCACAGCCACGCTTAATATTCTCTGGACAAAACAGTGGACTCATGCGGTAAAATGATTAATAAATATGTATACAAGGTTTGGCATATTATGATAAAGTATGAGCAATACACACTCACTACATGTCATGGTGAATTTCATTAAGAGACGCCTAAATATCACTGTCCAAACACACTGCTCATGCATTAATTATGAAACGAAAATACACCAAACTTGGGAAATATAGGAATCATAATTGAAAATCTCATTTGTATAATTTACATACAGAAAGCACCGCATGCTTGTTGTATTTGCACAATTATAATATATAATACACTGGGCATGGAATGACAGGGAGAGGACGTTCATGTCACAGAAGCGAAAATGAAGTAGCACGTGTGGAGTCATGCATGCGGCAGTAATGGGATTTTCAGACCTGATTTTTAGGGGTTGTTAAAGGGACTTTATAATCAGGTTAAGATGTTTATGTGCAATGAACTTTAAATGCGGTTTATGATGATATTATGTGGAGTAAGAGGGGGGGGGGGGGGGGGGCTGAGCATTTTTTTAATCCCCGCAAAATGTTTTTTAAACCTAAACGAGGAGCTGATTTGATCATCTCAGTGATTGAGAAGCACAACTCCATCAGGGCACGGTGCACCTTGGCAGGCTCACTGTGACGCTTCGCCCGTCAAAAAGGCTCCAATTAGCTCTCCATCACCAAAACAAGTGAGGGATTCATCGTGTGCGATGTGTCTAACCACAATCAGATGAATTACAGGCGGGGGGAAAAGCACCTGCTGTTTGGAAACTTTTCAGGGGGGTTTGCCCACTGATTAGTTTGTTCTCAAACATTGCAGAGGATTTGAGCCAAGGGAGTGAGTTCCCCCTCTCAAAGCAATCGGCCGACTGTTGCAGCACAGATAAGGAGTACTTGATACTGAACATCTTATTGTTTATAATAGCTCTTCCCAGTCAGTCCCTTTAACTGGACAGCATGATTCAACAACTTTTTTTAACGATGACAATGACAAAAAGGGGAAAGAAATAACAATAAAAACCAAAGGAGAGAACAGAAAGTAACTAAAAGGCTCTGTTTTTACTTGTCTTTTAAAGGGTTTAAGGAGTGGTTATTCATTCTCAGAGGTTGAAAGGGAACAAGCCGATGAAATGACAGAAAAAAAAAAGAGAAACATTCTAGAAGTTCCATAAAGATTTACCTTTCTCCTGAAGCCAATCTTCTACTGGCCGGGTATATTTGAACGGGATTTTCTTATTTGCCATTTGATAGCGCTCAATGTCGCTGTTGCCTTTAAAGTTTGAAAGTTTACAAACAGCTTGAAACAGTTGGCAACAGCAACAGACATCACACATTTATACAATGGTTTATAATGAGTTTTATCTTTGTTTAGAAATATTTATAAAAGCTTTATGATGAGTTTTTTTTCTTCTTCAAGTAGCTTTAGTTTAAATGTTTAATATTCATATTTATATATAGCACACTCCGCACCAATATTTAACACAATATCCATGGAATAAAAGCACAACACATATCCATAGCAGTCATGGAAAAGACAAACTGTATAAACAACCTGCAAGAAAAGGTAAAAACACAGGAAACACATCACAGTCTACATCATACATTCATCATATTGCATAATAAAACAACAGGAGTGACATCAAGTGGTTGAACAGGTAGAACATGCATTAACTGCCTTTCTCTGAAGCAAATTGGAGGTCATTAATGTGCACTGGACACCACCTGCTTTTACATTTCAAGGGCCAAGAAATGATTCGGTTTAGTGGCTTATTTGAAAGGAAAGAGCTGTGTAGCAGGTTTGCAGGGGGAGGGGGGCACCGATGGAGGAAGAAGTGGTAATTTGAAGTACTGAAGACCTATTGGGAGGGAAGTCCCACAGCGACACAGATTTGAGAAGGACAATGCATACAAATGAGATCATTACTGACATGGTGGGAGGCCTTTTGGGTGAGAAAAAAAGGAAAAGGCTCTGCACCCCAGACGCTACATTGCCCTCTCCTGAGACCGTGACGAACGTGTTCCAGGTATATGGTTATTAATGATAATAGGCCGCCTTTTACGGCAAATGTTGAGTGATTACTGGCATTATCCATAGTGTATGCAGCAGGATGCAATGTTTTGTCTGACAATCACAGAGGCATTCCCCCAAGAAAGGTGCCACTGAGAACTAGGACGTTCAGCTCTGTCTTCAAACACTTTGAGGTATGACAAAAGACTCCGGAGCGTGTATAGAATTATGAATGACACCATGATGTCACTCAGTACCCAGATGGGAGGTATTTGGAGGAATAAAAGCCACTGGTACGGCATGGTTTATAACGCGAGTGAAAGGGCAAGGCTTTATAATGGAATAAAGGATTGGCGGTTCGATCCCCGGCTCCTCCAGTCCCTGGGCAAGATGCTAAACCCCAAATTGTTCCCAAAGGCATCGCCATCAGTGTGTGAGTGTGTGTGAGTGAGTGTGTGTGAATGGGTAACTGTAACTACTGACAACTCAACTCTTGGTTTAACACGCGACACAAACGCTGCACCCCTGGGTGACAGTCCTGTGTTTGTTTATCAAGGCGATGCCCTGAGAGTGAGACCAGGCTGCTCATGGGGACCCAGCTGACTAAGGGTGTGACCATTTCTGGCTATGATATCATGCTCATCTTTATTTTATGCGGTCTTCCACATCTGCATGTTCTTTCGTGGTCTGGTTATTTGCTGCGTATCTGATTTAGAATAGTTCCCACCTGCTGATTAACACTGCACATAAGGAGTGAACGCACCACAATTACATTAAACCACTCATTAGGCCACTTATGCTACAAAGTAGTAAGGTAAACCATACGCTCATATCTGTATCCTCTCATCTTCTCTCATTTCTATCTTTGTACCGTTCCTCTCTACCTTTCAGAGGAAATCTAGCCAAGTGCTCAGCTTACAGCCAGCTGGGAAAGATGTGTGTGGATATGACTGCAAGGGGGCTCGAGGAGCTAAAGGACTGTGTCTGCTGCGTGCCAGCAGGTTAATCAGCTACTAGCAGGCCTCCCTCCCCATTCCTTTGATCTCAGGCAGGTTTCCGGTGGCAGCCAAATACACTCTCCTCTGGACAAGGGCCACAGAGGGAGGCATGATGGTTCCATGTCAAACCAGACGGAAAGGTGAGGAGTAGGTGGAAGGATGGATTGGGGCGGGAATAACAGAGGAGGGAGGATGTACAGCATCTACAAACCGTCACTAATGTTGTCACTTAGTTGGAGTGAAATCACATGTGAAACTGAGAGAATGTGGAATAAGCTTGCCCTGCATAGCTAATGGCACGGTCTCAGGTATAGCTCTTACATTGTTCTGGGTGATTAATGAGGTGACAGCCCCCCCTGTAATGAATACACCACAAGCTAATTGTCCAACTAATGAGAAAAATCTCTCCAGTTTGTCAATGTGATATTCAATTTCTAAAGGTGACTCCAGAATGGATGACCTTGCCAATACAAAAACATTATTGTTTATTATAAAATCAATCTGCTTTCAAGGTTTTTAGGTCTTTGAACTGGACACATATTTTCTTTCAGTACGAAGAAGGAAGTGTCTCATAATGTACCCATGTTTTTACTTGTTGTAAACATTTGAAAAACTAATAAATATATTGTAATAGTGATAATAATATTAATACTTTTTTATGTGCTTATTTATTCATTCATATTTAATGTTTAATGTTGATTAAAATAAATGTGAATGAGATAGCAATCACACTCAAAATACATTATGATATATATATATATATATATATATATATCATATATATCATATATATATATATATATATATATATATATATATGATATATATTCAGCCCCATTCAGTCATATATATATATATATATATATATATATATATATATATATGATATATATATATATATATATATATATATATATATATATATATATATATATATATATATATATATATATATATATATATATATATATGATATATATATATATGATATATGATATATATATAAAGCGTTGACAACATACTGTATTTTTCACATGTCTACATTTCCAAAACATTATTGGACAACCTCAACTTTTCTGTAACATACTGTATTTCTGAATGCACAATAGGCATACTCCACATTTTGTTGCACAGCTGAGTGGCTGAATAGAAACCTATTAAATCCTGTAACTATTTTATAATTTGTAGCTTTTTCTGTGTCTCTTTCAGCCCTAATGCAGGCCTCCACCATTTTTCCTCCCAGCCAAAACAATGTCTAAATGTTTCCCCTTTGGTGGCAGCCATTCAGTCAACACAAACACTGGCACGCCGACAGTCATCTGCTGGTCGGTCGCTTCGTTCTATTCACTTTGCTTGCCAAACTCATCTCACTGGGGTTCCATCACAGTGCCAGTGCTGAGAGCGCATCAAAACTGTGAAAATGGCTACTGTGACAGGCTCCTGGCATTCTCTCTATTTGGGGATGATGAGTACATTTGATACATTGCGGCCCTGTCCAAAAACCATCATACCGCAGCTCAACTCCATAGCTAGCTGTTGCAGCCCCTGGTTATGAATATTCTGCACCGCCCACCTCCTTTCCAATCTACACCTGACTTTAATGTGTGTCTCTCCTTCTCTCTCTCTCTGGCCATTCATTTGTCCAACCGCGTTTCTGTTTATTCTCTCTTTTTCCTCTTCTAGCTGTGCTCCTTCATCTGCTCCCTGCTATTCTCTTTCTGTCTCTTTGCAATACAATCAGCCCTCCTTGCTCTTCTCGGCTGAATCAGACCTCTTCAGCTACAGCCACAGTGGTATCTGGTATCATTAATCTACCTTTCCACTCACTCTTTATTCACTTTCTCTTCTTCTCTACCCGTCTATCGGTCTACACGTCAGCTCTTTCTCCCTTCTGTCAACTTATTCCTGTCATCTACTCCGTTAAATGCCTCCGTATTTCCTCAGTGGCTGCATTTCTTCTATATCCACCCATGTCCCTCTGTTTGCCCTGTTTTGCTTTCCCTCTATCCCCTTTCCATTCTCTCTCAGACGGCAGACAAAGCCAGGGAGTAAATTCATCATTTATCAGGCCGCTCTGAAATTTATGATGTTGAAAGGATGAATTAGACTGGCGGCTTCTACGCTCAGCTTAGTCAGAGTTCTGAGAGCAACAGAGATTGTGTCTCAGATTGGGCTAATCATGTTTGGCCCCGGGGACGCGTGGGGATTTATCTCGTTCCCGAGGAATTGTTTTGTCTGAATTTCAAGACAAAGATGGGCAGATATCTTGAAACGGTGTAACTCATTGTGCCTGTTTCAGGTTGTAGGAGTCATACCATTGTATGCATCAGCGCACGGCTAAAGGTCTTTGTTTGTTTGACTGCATGTGTGTTTGAAAACGAACACAAGGCTAACCCTTCTGTGACCACAAATGATGGAACACACACACGGACGCACTTTCCCTGAGGCCCAAGCAGAGAGTAGTTAGACCAATGGTCATTCATCTGAGACAACGCCTGGACCTCAGCCGGCAAAGTGTCATGCACGATTTCCGCCTGGCTCGGTCTAATAATTCTTTCATTCAAAGATTCAAACTCACGCAAAAAGATCATGTAATCCAAAATCAAAGAGTACAAGGATTCGGAGAGTTATATAAAGAAATTGGAATCCTCTCACTAAACAAAGACAAGCCCCTGCAGTAATGTGGGTTGTCACAAAAGTACATCACGGTCGTAGGAGAGATGCACATCCCTGATGAACAACAACTGGAGAAAAGAGGAGAAACGTGGAATAAAAAGGAATATGAGGTCAAAAAGAAAGGGAGATCTGAGAGGACACTTTGTTTGGAGGGAGGGGGGGGAGGGTAATTACAGAAAGGGAGATACAAAGCAGTCAGCACACACATACACACACTGAACTTGCATAAGCTGCAGAAGCCTGATGGAAATGCTGCTGTATGGGATCAGTGTTGGTGTATTGTAGAAGAAGTCCTTCTCTCTCTTATTCCTCAATAGTCCCAGCTTTTAAATGCCCAATTATTATCTTGTAAACTTGTTTGTGATAATCACTATAGTGATGGGCATCCCTGGAAATTGTGTTTAGGATAAAAAATAGTTCACAGAGAAGACATTTCACATCCTGTCTATGAGCTTAAAATGGTCATTTGTTAAAACTTTGAGAGATCTGTTCATCACGGAGCTCGTGGTGGTGTTGTAATGGACGGCATTATATTGGAATATGATTCTAATATTCTTCCCCCATCATGTTTGTATAAGGGCTGGGCAAAATATTAGAACCCCCTCTCAATATAATGCTGTCCACTCCAACACCACTGCAATAATAAAAATAATAACATACAAACAAGGAAAACTGTGTGCACACAATTATTGTTGTTTTGCAAACTGTGATGGATAATAAAATGGCCAATTTGGGTAATAACCTTCCTTTCCAAATCATTTTAGCTAACTGGGAGTTTTCTTTGAAACATATATGCTCATCTGTCTGCTCATGCTTCTTGCCCCATCTGACTAATGTTCAGCATTATTGCCACATTCCCAGATGTCAGTAATTAACTTAGTGAGTAATAATAATTAAGGAAAGACGGACAAAATTACAAGAATAGTACCTAAATTGTTGAATAGATAATTAAGTGAAATGATCAATTAAGAAGTCATTCCTAAGAAAAAGGAAATGTGTTTAAATTTGAGCCGACATTGCTCTAGAGCAGTGTTACTCATTGCGCGGCTCGCCAAGCTTTGATTGGTGGCTCGCGTGGCAGTGGGCTAAATAAAGGGGTGATAGATATGATTATGGAGTCAATACAGATATTTTATAAAAACATTACATACAACCCATTAAAACACTGAAAGTGTCTGCTCTATTAGCCTACAAATAATACAAATAATAGATAATAATAATTGATAAAAGATGCAAATATAGACCAGAAACAAGATATTTAAACTTGCTCAGCCGACACTGACTCACTGAGGAGTTGCCAGTTTGGCGGTCTATCAGCAGCTACATGGTGAATGTGTTCTTGGACGGGTAGATACATGGTGGGCTAGTATATAAATAAATAAACTTAAGCTCATTAAAAATATGTTATCATAAGCATGCTTATGAATATGGACATTTGCTAAAAAATAATTTATATCGCTAAATTTGAACATTTAAATTGGAGGATACTACGACCAACCTGGCACTTCATACTCGCATTAGCTTGGCTCCGGTCGACTCGTTTCACCATTACATGCTAGTTTGCACGTCTTTCTACAGACTAAATGACTAAAATGGATTGATTTCTTATTAAAAAGTTGCACACCGGGTAACAAAGAAGAAAGAAAAAAAGCGTGACAAACGAGGAACATTAAGATTTGTATTTGGAGCATCCAACTACCGCACATGGAGAGGAAGATGCTGGAGATGTGGTTTGTGGACAGACAACAGCTGCTCCCATTAAAAAAGAAAGGGACGAGCCATACAAGACGAGTAAAGCATTTCTAAACGACGCATCCAAAATTCAACGAAACTTACGCACCTGGAAGAGAAATGAGTAAAATAAATAAAATAGAGCAGCTTTCTTCTGTTTCTGGACAACAAAGACTCGTACACAGGACAACTAATACAGCTGAACGATTAACTGAGGCATCTTTTGAGATCGCATGGATTTTGGCTCGGGCAAAAAAACCTTCTCAGACTCAAACATGGTGAAACACTGTTTTCTGGCTTCAGCAGAAATATTGTTTGCAGAGTTTGACAACATCATCCCAGTATTAAGGTAATGAATGCATTGGTTGGCTGCATTGCATATTGTAAGTTCTGGGTGGGTTTATGTCTGGATGTAGCTTTTCATGCTTTGCGGTAAAAGTGGCTCTCCTATTGACTTTGTCCTGTCAATGTGGCTGTCACGTAAAACATAGTGAAGACCACTGCTCTAGAATATATCTCCTGCTGTCATTTAAAGCAGATCGTAACGGCTCTATACTTTTGTGGCCTAACTTTGCAAACACTGCTGTTAACATGTCCAATTTCTGCCCCCCCCAGGCTATTTTGCGAGAAGCTTTGAATGACAAACAATCCACCAACACCTTTGTTCTCACCCATTCCCTACCAAGGAGAGAAGGCATGCCCGGATCCGGTAACTGTTTATTGAACGACCTGAGAGCCGTTTGGCGGCTGCTGCCTTCAAGTAAAGCATTAGGAGTGTGCAAAAGCAGTCAATGAGTCTGCACCCTAACATGTAATTACTCATGAGATGACAACGCCTTTACAAGGGAGGGAGGGCGGGGGAAAAAAAATCAATCATCGTTGAATTGCTATCATTGAGTGTCCTGCAAATTACCTGTGCAGAAGAGAAAAAGAAATTACCACACATTCGATCGCCTGACCTCAACTCCATTCCAAGACAATGGCAGGCGGACAGAAAAGGAAACAAACCTCAACGGAATCACTTAGAAGGAATTCAAAACTAAAAAGCCCGAGCTCTTTCCTGTTAAACTGTGAAATCAGTGATTTCTTAATGGACGCTGGCTTTGGATCATGGATATTGACAGACGTATTGATAGAAGGTTGAACCTTTGAACACTGATGCAGAAAGCACTTTAAGATAATTATGACAGCGGTGGGGGTTCAGCTGAAATGAGGGAGAATAGTGGAATTCTTGTGTAATACAGGACCAATACGTAAAGGAGCATGACAGAGAACCACCTCCTCCACAAATGAGATGTGTGCATGTTGTGTGCCACATGTTATGGAGTTTCTCAGTATTTTCCAGTATGAGTGTGGTTGAAATGCAGTTATGAAACCCGCCTAACTTTATTTGGTCAAAAACAAAAAAAAAGCGAAAGACAGCCAACGGCAAAAGAAAGCCAGAGACAGAAAAGATTAACATCACCTGCGCTGGCATTGAACCAGAGCAAAACAGCGTGCCAGGTCACGCCAGGAGAGGATGCTGCCCTGTCCTCATGATGGCATGCATGCTGTAGGGCTGCTGAGACATAGCGCTGAGAAGTGAAAGGAATCAACTCCTATTTATTTGCTCCTTACCATTGGTTAGAATCAGCTATTTTGCAATTTTTTTTCCTTTTCAGTGTTTGGGAAAATAAATCTTAGCTAGTGATGCACAGTTGTATTTCTGGACACATTTATGTGCCCATTAGCTCCACATCTGGTGATATAATTATTTAATCTTCAACATTATTCTACATCTGTTTCTGTCCAATTATTTCTTGCTGCTGTGGCACAATTTTACCTCAGAGATCAATGCAGTTTCATATTATCTTTTGTCATCCCAACTTCTTCCTCGCCTCAACTGCCACTTTGTGACCATGCTGCTTCCCTGTGCGTCTGCTCCGTTTGACTGAGTGAAATTGAAAAGTGGGTAATGGGGAACAAGGAAACGACGGTGGCCTCTCCTAAGCTGGCTGGCAATGTAGACACAGATATCTAAGACCAGGAGAGCCAACTCAATTTAATGGACTGTTAAGTAGAAGCGGGAGAGGATTTCTTTCCTTCCTTCTCTCTCTCTCTCTCTCTCTCTCTCTCTCTCTCTCTCTCGCTCACCTCACTAGCTGAGCGGCACATCTCTGTTCCAAATGAAGGAAGTGCCTGAGCGGGCACTGTTTGATGACCACATTTGTATTCTGCTGCTGTGCTGCTTCTGCTGACCTGGGAATGAGAGATACAGGCAGCAGCTTTATCTGGCCAACAGGCCACCCTTGGTTTCTGCCTCTATCCTCTCCTGGCTTGCCCACTGACCAAATGTTTCTTGTTACCTTTCAATCCCTTTGCTGAAATGAACCGGCCAGATGTTGCACAGTTAATGCCTTTTGCGAGACAAAATATTCTAGCTTGGTGTGCTCCTCTCCTGTGGAGTCAGGTGTTAGGGCCATGGAGGGAGATAAGTTGTTTAAGGCATGGTTTGCCATAGGAGCATAGTGCATGCCAGCTAATGCTGCTGCAGGCCACTTAGTCTTCTGAGATGTGTTATCAAGAAGAACAGGAGAGAGTGACTCTTGTTACATCTGCCAAAGAAGTTGTGTTATCATCTTAGTTTGTCCGTCTGTTTATTTGTCAGCAGGATTATGGAAAAACTATCACCTCAATTTTTGTCGAAACTTGGTGGAAGAATGAGCCAATTACCTCTGAATCACGGGCGGATACCGAAATGATCGTTTACTTTCGTTCACATTGTGTGGTCGGGCATTTGTGCTGCATTCATTCGGTGCGGGAATAATTGAAATAAATGAGTTCCAGACTGGAAAAATTCAACGTGTTGTTTAAACGCTCTGAGCTATAAAATACAACTCTCCCATGTCCATGTTGTTTCCACATTACGACTTAAAGCTCATGAACACAACAACGTTGGAAGAATGACTTCCCAACTGGGACCATACGAGGAGCATGGAAGCACCATTGGCCTTGTCGGAGATCTGTGCTCTGCTAGTGTCAATGTACTTTCTTTTTATTCTTACTGGTGCCCTTGACTTAAGCAATTAGGTGATGTCCAGTGGTTAAAACTCTAATTGTACTCTGACTCTTGCAGTAATTCATCAGACAAAGACAAATAAGAGGGGGAGTACCTGTGGGAAAGTGCTCATTGACTGGCCAGTTGTCCACCTGTAAGGTGGCGTTACCCCCGTTCCTGGTGAATCGGACCAAATGGTATTTGCCGTCGTTTATGTCTGTGGTTGTCTCCTTAACACTGATGTCCACTGTCCCAATGTTGAATGTCACACCTACTTTGCCTTGTTCCTGGATGAGACACAAAGAGAAGAACAGAAGAAGTTAGTGATCAGATTCCAGCTTTGAATGAATACAAATCTTATAGCACTTCACTCCTCAATAAGTTACATCTGTCTCCAAGCTAGACAAATTTGAAAATATGAACTGCTGCTGTGTCAAGATTCAACCTATTGTTGTGCAGTAACAAATTAATTATACAATAAACTAACTGTAAAAAGTTCAATAAAGCTACTTGGATGAATGCCCTCGGCTGGTGCTAATGGCGAACTACTCAGAGAACCTGAGGACGCCAGCGCTACGCTTCATTATACCACTGTAATGTGATGAAAATAGGCTGCCAGCAGAGATTGTAATGATGAGTAATGCTCCCTGCAGCCTGTCACTGCAAAACTGGCAGGACAGATGCCTTTTCTGCTGCGGTCCTTACGAACTGTATGAATACCATATGTTTTGTTTAGCTCCTAATGCTAAACCAGTTTCACCGTGACCATAAATTGTGATCCCTCCCCATCATTTCGTGACTCCTCTCCCCTCGACCCCACTAATTTTCATGAGCTGCCAGTGTGTTTTATTGTGACTGCTTGCGTATTTGCAGGCATGTAGGCGTTACAAGCAAAAGGTTTTAGAGCAGAGGCAGTGTTGAGTGAGTGGCGAAGGGGAAGGGCTGTGTTTTCTGTGTCATTTGTTTTAATCCCCCACAGGGAATCTCTCAGTGTAATTACCTACTTTAGAAGCCTGGATCACAGGGACCGTTTCTCATAACAAAACCAAAATGAAGAAGACTTGCACAGGGGGCAGATATTGTTAAGTGATCAGCTGAGACACTGGCCCTGCATGGCTAACTGCTACACTACAGACCTTCATTATGTCCAGCTGAATTTAACATTCCTCGTCGGCACTGAAGTATTGCATGATTGCTATAATTTAAATGATGCAACGCTTATACCAGATGATCTCTATTTAATGCTACAGGCTCTTAATATCGTATGAGAGCTCTTAATAAGCCCAACCTATACTTAACACAGTACCTCAACTATTCTATATATATATATAATAGTGTTATACCACCGGAATATTAAAGCAAGCTGCAGTGTACAGTGATAAATGAACCGAGTCATTTTATTGGTGCTGGAGTGACCTCAGACTAACTTTTGTTCTCCGGCAACACATTTTGCTGACTTAGTTTAGCCTTACATATATTTTCTGTATTCATAAAAAGGACAAAGAAATACATTTGAGACCAACAAGGAACAAATATTACCTTATAAATCAAGTTTGTCTATCTCCTACTTAAGTAGAGCACCTAGAAAAACCTTGGAAGACAGCAGACTGCTCTCTTTTTATTTCTACAAATTAGGAACCTGTTTTTGTTTCTTAACAAGTGCAGGGAGGGGGGAGGAGGGGGGGAGGGAGTATATACTTGTCTTAATTTAAGGCACAGTGCATCCAACAGAAACGTCATCTGTCTTCAAGTTTTTAAGGAAGTAGAAAGTTGATCAAAGTATACAGTACTTTGTGTGCATGGAAGCTGCAGGGACCGTGCACACTGTAGCTTCCTCGACAAGTTCTCTTTACCACCAAGGCGGTCTGAGGACACTGTACTTACTGCCTCACTTGTACAGTTAAAACACCCTTTGTCTAATCATAAAAGGAGATACTGTGCTTGAGACCATGATGCGAGGAACGACCGAGCGTCTCTCCTCTGTATCTCCAGCTCGACTAATAATGGAAAAAGAATGTCGCCAAAGACACGAGAAAGCCGTCTCCTAAAAGCCGAGGTAGGGTTGAGAGTGGGAGCCCGACGAGCAGAATATCTGAATGTGCACTTAACGTCTGTCAGAGAGGCTGTAAATGTGCTCTTAATTTAAGTAGTTGTCATTAAAACTTAGAGGAACAGACAAATCCATAAAAAGTGTGTGCGCACGAGTGTACGGAGACATAATCCAGGCACCTATAGGCTGAGGCTAGCACAGACAAGAACATGCTGATGATCTAATGTGACAAAGGGATGTTCAGTGTGTGTGTTGTACCGTGAAACATACTGCTCTCCTGACTAATGACAGGACCTTTCCTGTTACAAAAAAAACACTATGTCTGACGGCCTGAGAGCATACAAAGCACAGACAGACACATCGGGACGAGTACATCTACTGTGACCTTCAGAGGCCGTGGCAGCCCCGGCTCTCCTGTGTAGTCGCGTCGAAGCTACATCAATGACCCTCTAATACCTACAAACAAAGACGGATCGTCACCCCCTTGGCCCTGGTACAAGCAAACAACAAAACACAACAATTGTACACCTCTGTAACTGCTGAGTGCCTCCGGGCGCTGTGCAGAGAAAGAACTGGATGTGGTAGTGCTTCGTAATGGCACAGCTCTCTTTCCTTCTTCTTCTGCACTACCCCTGTTGTCCGGCTACCACCGCCACCTGCCAGCCCACCCCCGCGCTGCAGCAATGTTTGATTGACAGATCCAATTACGTTTTTTATTGGCCTGTCGCTCGCGAGTCGGGGAGGCACTTCATTGTCTCCTGGGCAAAGGGGAAAAATGGCTATTGTTCTCTTAGTGGAAAAGATGATGGCCACTATTCCAGGCGTAAACAAATGATGCGCGGAGAATCACTTTGGAACTCACACACACTCGAATGCGAACAGACACCAAAGCACGCACACACACACACACACACACACACAAAGTCATAGAGTGTAACCTTGCGCTAGAGAAGATTTGTTTAAGTAGCGTCACATGGCAAAAAATACAAAGCAGTGTCCAAACTATCAGTCGCCCTCACTAACTCTCAAAGCAAAGGGAAAGGGGTAATTTACTGGTGTAATGTGCTAATGCCCTTTTATGGTCTACATGCTCCCACACTCTATTTAATGCCAATCACGAATGGCGAGTGTTTTAAAGCTATAGGAATAGAATGAGATTATGTTGGCAGTTTGTTTGTGCGTCACTTAAGCATACAGTATGTGTGGGCATGTTGTGTTCACACTCTATGTAACTAAGACTAAATGTAATTCCAGCAAGCCTCCCCTCCTCCTGCGCTGCGAGCTGGCCCTGGCTTGGCACGAGGAGCTCCAGCGGTCCCACGTGACATCAGTAATCAGGCTCGCCACAATCCAATTCAGGGCCGATCAATGCCTCCAACACATGCAGCGCCCCTGGCAGAGTGAAAGGAGAGAGAATCACTCAAAGCAGTGGTGGGCGATCCTGCAGACCGCCATCACAGACGCCCTTCGAAGACAGCTGCTGTACAGGGGACAAGCCCCTCACAATAGACCCCATCACCAGCTCGCTGAATGGTCATTCTGCTAAGCCACAGGCTCCAGACAGATATAGACATCTGAAAGCCATTTTTAGGATGTGAGATGGGTAGAATAAGCACATTTAGCTCTACTGGGGAGAGAACAAGCTGACAAGAGAGCTTTGGAGACAGAAAAAAGATGGAGAAATGTATGTGGTTATGTGCCAGATAGCTTCTTAAAGAAGATGTGCATTGAAAGCACTTCAAGGTCAGAGAATGTTATTAAAATGGAAGTCCCCCCCCCCCCCACAAAAGGTATTGCATTGCAATCAAATCTTGATTGAAATCTGGTACGGACACAGAGTAGTTGTAGCGGGATGATTCCAGTGGATCTATATTAAGTCTCACTTGGGAGAGAGGAAGATCTGATATCAAAAATGTGAACATGTCCCAGGGTGGGAGTTTGGGTTACATATCCACTCTTTCATCTGACATCAGCGCTCAAGTTGGATTTTGTGGTCAGGGGCCATCAAAACTGGATCATAGAAGCGGTGGAAGTAGAATCAATAGAGTGGAGAAGCTAGGACAACGTGAGACACAGAGGATTGATGCACCTGGCCTTCACAGTGCCAAAACCATTTATCGTCAGTAATTGACAGAGATAACTCATAGACGGTGCAGTGATTTGTAGCTGTCTGTTCTTGTGGGCATCAGGCTCTAGAGTCAGAAATTTGCTAAAGGGTAGGCTGTTAGAGGCTGTTGAGGAGAGGTTTGTGTGCACGCTGGCCTTTAGAGCAAGTCGTTACAGAATGTACTGACAAATCGACAGGCCCTAGGCTGGGCAGGAGCTCGGCATATTTGTTGCGGTCTTGAAATTGTGTAACGCTATTGGTGAAATTGAAAGCCTTCATTACAGAAAGAATGTCTCTATAAAACAGGTACAACCAAACAAGCTGTGACAAACTGGATCAAATCTTTGGACAATATAAAAAATGAAGAGAGACCTCTACCTCTACCTAAAATAAGACCCGGAAATTGTTTTTGAGTGGTTAGAGGGTTGGTTTACCCAAAAGGACAAAAAAGCGCATTTCGTTATTACCTCGATGCAGATTGTTTAGATTTCTTTTGTCCAGGTTTTGGATTTGATTTGAGTATAATACTGGCAATTTTCTATATTTTTCTTATTGTCAACAAAGAACAGAGAAGGCCTCGCTGGCTCTGACGGCCCGCCACTGAATGACTGAACTCATTGTAATGACTGGGTATGTAGAACATGGACATTGTAGTTCATTTTGACACAATCCGACATACACATAAAAACTCATTAGTGTAAAAGAATGTATCAATCCGCCAATGACAAAATGCTGTATTTACCCCTTCTCAAGTTCCAGTGCCCAGCAGTCTTAGGAAACCACTTAACCTTTTTTAAATAAATTTGTCACCAAAATAAAAAATTAAAAACATCTGCAGAAGAACCAATGGGCCGTGGGCCTGACCGCCACAGACAAGGTGGAGAAATCAAAAAGTATTGAGTGATGGACTAACACATTGTTGATTTTGGTCTTTTCTTGGCTTTTGTTGACCATAAGAAGGAAATCCAAGATTATCCCTTAATATGTGGTGAACAAGGCAATGAATACGTTTTTGAAAAGCTTTAACAGCGACGTGTTTTACCAAAACCAATGTTCCTGGTACTCTGTCAAATGCAATGAACACATTGTCGGGAGGTTTGATAGAAAGTCCTTATTTTGAAAACCTGCCACAGAGACTTAACAAGGCCAATCATTCAGGATGGAAGAATTTTTAATGTTGTGAAGTTTGTGAGCCACACAGAACAAATGCCATTCTCATCCATTGTGTTGGTGTGGCAGCAGAGTCTGAAACCTCAAAACACTCTCAAATAAACCCAAACGTTCACCAGTGGTTGGGTGTAAACACACTGTATGTTTTATTACATCATTTAAATGAACTGAACCTCCTTAAGCAGTTATGGGCAGTGCCTGAAGGGGATATACAGTTATGAAAGGGATATTAAGTATTGAAAAAGAAAAGAAAGGGTGGGCGGGGATACATATTTTAATGTCATTAATAAAACACATTTTGATATACATGCAGCTGCTCAGAGCAGTGATGCATATGTAGTGCTGCTGATAGACAAGGAGCACAAAAAGGGGACACATTTTGGAAGGATATACTCTGAATAAAACACTGCAGACAGGGTTTTACTTTCGCATTATGGAAGCAGAGGCTGCAGGGTTCAGGATTTCTGGCTTTGTAGAGTGACAGTCTTAATGCACTATTCAAATAAACATTTCTCTGAAAACTGTGAAATTCCATTAATCATTAATTGGCTCAAACGTTCATTCAGACATTCATAATCGGCTGCAGAGCTGTTGTGAGAGGCGATGTGGGAGGATACAAGGCGCAGAGGCCTGGTGCTTCTGAAATATTGATCACACCTAAAAGAACCCAGAGGTCTAACACAGGCTATATTTCACACCTGAAAGAGCCAGGAACAGCTTCATTGAATGGACAGGAACAAAATGGCTTCCACCTCGCTTTACTTAGTGCTACTGAAGGTAATTGCTGGGGTTGTACTAGGAAGTCCCTTAGCCAGTTGGGTAATGCACAGGAGTGCCAGCTAATGTTAACCTAGACTGAAGAGGAAGAGTCATTGCATTTTTATTACAAACACAAGCAGCACAGCAGTGTTGCCGGGGAAGGTAATGGCTTTGACTCCTGTGTTCGGGCTCAATGTCAAACTCTGAGCCTCGCTCTTTGATCCTCTGCTGCAGAATATGAATCGCGCAGGGTCAGCCTTATCAATTATTTACAGCCGCTCTTTCTCTATTTCCTGTTTGTCCGCTCTTGTGGCTGTAACTTGCCCTGACACTAATGGCGGACGGCTTGGTGAAAACATTTATCAATGTTACCGCAGAGGCCTCTGCAGCTCTATACTATCACTTTCAGGCTTTTGGAACTTAGAGTACTGACACTGCACTGATCCTAATCATCACGACTATACTTTACTGCTCGTGTCCTGGCTGCATTGTCTCAGTAAAGTCGCTCTCCCTGAAATAACCTTTGGTAGCTGCATCCTGTACTGCCATTGAATTTGTACCTAGTTTCAAGAACTATGGAGCGATAACTTCAGTCAGTCCATCAGGATGGGGATTTGACCACATTGTCCTCTGGGAGTCATTTGCACTGCATTGCTACCGTTTATTGTAAAGTTTGCCTTACTAATGTACTTTTCACATTTTCCAAAAAAAATAAAAATCCACAGCCCACCTACACACTTTTACATCTTGACACTTTCATGACATTTATTTTATTGTACTCTTATTCTAGTTATAGTCATTTTTTAGTCACTTTATAGATATATACAACATAATCTATTTTTCACCTTCCATGTAGTTATGGACTTTCATTTAATATATAATCAGATGTTCCAACATGTTATTATAAAGAAAAAATATATAATTTCTAGAGTGCTGATCCATTCAAATGTGCTGAGTGTTGCTCCATCTCTGTTTATGGTCAGAATACTACACAGCTGAAGTAATTATAATGCATACTGTGTAATTACAGGCTCACTAAATCACTGAAGCGAGGAAAAACTACAGCCGTGGATTTTCATCTGGCTGATACACTACCTCATTTGCACCTTTTGTGCCACACACACACACACGCACGCACGCACGCACGCACACACACACACACACACACAGCCATGATTGCATTAATACTCTACTTGGACCGATGTTTTGCAGCAGCTGTTAATAAGGTTCTGGGAATAAATCTTTAGTTTGATTGCATCTACTCAGTGTGCATTCAGATGTGATTTCATGTATTCACTGTAGCTCTTCACCAGCGTCCATTGAAGAAAAAGCAGCTTTTGTGTGACCTCACACTGCACCGTGTTGGGCCACATGGTCCCTGCGCACCAAGGGGCTCATTTAGGGAAAAAAAGGGCCAATGAATGGGATTTGTGCTAGATGGAATAATATGCTGTGAAAGTCCATTAGGGACTAGGCTAATGAAATTGAAACAGCTTGGTGATCAAATTAGAATCTGTTCGGCAGATATTTAATTTAATGTGCTGCTGAATTCGAGCACTTTCTATTTGATAGCACCAGAATGAAACCAGTGCACAATAAATCAAGCGGGGACACAATTTATCCCGTGTTCTCTTTTACCCACATTTTTCTAAAATTAACTACTTTCTAACGTCTGTATTTGCACACAAGCATACACGCTGTTTCTGAAACAAAACAGAGAGAAGTGTTTAAGTAAAGACAAAATGAAAAGGACACAACGGATCACAAAGAGACTTTATCTTTGACCTTTCGGTGTGTTTTCCCACAGAGAATACCTTCAGTCACAATCACATGCGTCGCTGCAGCTGCTTGGTAAAGAGTCACGGGGTGAAGTTATTTGAATAGACACACAAAAGATTTCAGTTTGTTTGAAGAGCTATCCTCTGTATTTCGCACGCTCTCCTTACCATGTCTGGGGCAATATGCAAAGCGAAACCACACTGAGAGAAACGAAGGGAGAAGGCAAGAGAAGGGAAATCAACAGTAGCAGATAGCAGCACATTATCATCCCAATTAACACAATGGATGGTAATTATTGGAGGGAGAGATGCTAATTCGAAATAAGTGGGGCGGCAGACGCAGACTCTTTCTAATAAAATGGGATGAACAGAGTGGCTCTCTTGTCTTGTGTGTGGTAGTCATGAACACGTCTTTGAGCGTCGCACAAAGCTTGGACCACAGTTCATCGAGTGAGGAAGTCGCAGACAGACAAAGAGACGGAGAAACAGAGAGAGAGGCTTCTCGTCTCTCTGTTTACGTACACATACTATTCTGGGCACGCACAAACACACAGGCTGATGAATGTAAACACACAAATGTGCACACGAAACACACATACACAGTTAGTTGGCTCTTTTTACATTTTTGTCACAGCCCTTGTTTGTCCAATTGTTGTGTCTGCACGCTGCTGTTAAAATTAGAAGTGATAACACCCTCGTGCCCGCGAACAGATGTTAAAATGCTAATGTATGCATCTACAGTGTTGTTAACTCGTGCTGGCCCATGTCAGGTTGTGGAGGGTTAAGTGAAGTAGAAGAGGGAAGGAGGACACAGAAGATGATAAGACAGAGAAAAGGCCTCCGCTGAGGGGGGTGGGGGGGTAGTTTGGCCACAATGACGTCAAAGCTAGTTGAATCTCTCCGCAACACGTTGGCAGCAGAGGGGTGGGTGGTCTGTTGCTAAGGGTAACCTGCTACCTTGCCTACTGAGGTGTCAGGGATGATGAAGGTAGAGGGAAGGGAATGAAATGAGAGAGATGAAAGGATGAAAGTGGATGTGTAGAAAAAAAGCGCTATGAGGTGAGGTGGCGTTAGAGAGGGAGCTGCAAGAAAATGATTAACTGAGAAAAGAGTGCATTAGGCACCTCGGTCCAAGCCACACTCTTCTTCTTCTTCTTCTTCTTCTTCTTCTTCTTCTTCTTCTTCTTCTTCTTCTTCTTCTTCTTCTTCTTCTTCTTCTTCTTCTTTCCATTTCTCTACTCAAGAGGAGCTTCATTTTATTTTTGATTTGAAATCCATTTAGTTTCAAATCCACCAAAGTCTCTCTGTGATGATATCAATTTGTGGGTCGCTCCCTCCAACTAAGCAGCGAAGACGCCGATTGCTGCTGTTTGAATTTGCACCATTTGCGGTGTAATTGCTTCAACGAGGAGAGATTATGATTTGGTGAGAAGATAAAGTGAATCTCCAGTTGCTAGGAACACAGTTATGATGGAGATATATTAGTGGGGCTTGTGAAATGTGTACAAAACATGATTTGGACTATTAATGTGAACTCTAAACAAAAGGATCTGAATACTTCTTCTAGCGCTCAATGAGAAGCACGTCTGCACCTGGAGTGCTCTTACTGCGCGGTGACCTCGGGCAGATATAATGTGATGAATGAATGAATACCTGAAAGGGTATAATGTAGCAGCAGAGTCAGAACTGTCCCGCGGCGATGGCTCAGGAGCCACACTGGGCAACATATGCCATCTCCGTGTGCATGGCTGTCATGTCAGCTTGATACTGGTCAACAGTCCAAGTCTCACTTTGCATTTATTCATTTCCAATTCATGACTACATCCGGCACATTAGAACTGTGTTAAATCAACCGGGACTGCACCAAACTCCCTGGAATACATGAAAAGATGACGAGCTCTGATGATTGATTAAAGAGGTTTTTCCGAGCGTTTGACCGATTGTTCGGCTTTCCCTGCGTTATGGAGCGATACTGAAGTTATTGCCGGGGGATGAAGTATACAGAATTGTATAAATGAGATAAGATTATTGTTTTCAGTGAAAAGTTAAATTTAGGTTACACCACGGGTTTTGGAGATAAGTCACGCTATCAGACGCCATGCTGCTAAGCAGCGCGGGGTGTCTCAGCAGCTGTCACTGCCGCTTAGAGTTACTTTCATGTATGTTTTGAGATTAGGTGATAGGAAGGGCACAGGGGGGAAATAAATATGGCATAAATGAAGAAACAAACCAAACTAAAGTGGCCGTGTTTAAAATACGGAGACAGAAAGGGAAGCAGTGAAATGGAGACATGAATAGCCAGCACCTAAAATGGCTGAATTGACAGGAGGAAATGTAGGTCGGTCTGTCTCTCCCTCTTCAAGGAAAGTGCCCTATTTTCTGAATGCTTTGGACACTTTCAGGGCAAACTGTTGTCAAACTGAGTCTCCCCTACAATTGGCCTGTATGAAAAAGATCATTACGTAATATTCATGAACAACAACATAATAGGAAATTTGCAATCACGTCTTCTTACATCCTCCCTGTCCTTCCTTGTCAATTATTTTGTATAATTATTTTTCCCTCCCTATTTCGAAAAGGCATTATTTTTCATTATATTAATTGGCCCAAAAGTAATAAAGCACCAGTCTTTTTTTTTTTTAAGGCAATTTTCTTCCCCATAATATGAAACTGCTAAAAAGATAAGTGCATATCAAAGGCTCGGCAGATAGCACTCATTGCTGCTCTCCTCTCTCACATCAACAGGGCTGCCTGCAGAGAGGAGGCATGAAATCTAGGTGATTGGAATGCAAAGAGAGGCCAATGTAATTCGGAGTAATGCCATTAATGTTAATCAGAGGCTGCGGATGATCGAGTATACCGATGTCTTCTTGCATGTTAGGAGCCGTGCATGCATGCTGATATGTGTTGCCTGTTGTAAGCATGTCAGAATGCACGATCAAAGAACCTGATGCGTTTATGGCCCGGCTTTTATCTAGCTTCCTAATTACACGGGGGGGGGGGGGGGGGGGAAGATCGTCATGGTTGCTGACAAATGAAAGAGGGAAAGCATGTGAGCACTTGAGTGATGTGGTGCCACGTCCCGTGTGCGCTTGCATGCATTTGCCACACAAAGTAACAGTGTAAAAGAAAAATATGGAAGGAGATACGCGTGTTGGCACATATATATCTTTATCTTTTAAAGCGAGGAACAACATACCTCTATACCTCTATAACAACATAGAGGTTCACAGAGGGCAGGGAAAAAGCGAGCCGGTGAAAGTGAGAAATATATTGTCTATCTGGTGAGACAGTGGGAGGTTGTTTTTAAATGTCAAAGCAGCTCTCAAGGTCTGTCCCAGGTCAGCGAGTGTCTCTGCTCCTGAACAAGACTGCAGGAGACCCATTGCTGCATCACGCACACACACACACGCACATACTAACAAACACAGACACACACAAGCCCACATAATCAGCATCTGCCACCTTGACTGCTCAAAACTTTTCAGCAGCATCGACTTCATACTGAAGGATGTCTCTGGGTGATAGGGGGGGGGGACTAGCACACGCACACTGAGATGTGTGTGAGGGAATATAAACTCAAAAAAGAAAAGGTCTATCCTGATCCGGAATAGGCTTCTTTCTAAGTACAAAGTCACATTTTCTTGAGGACTTCCTTCAAGCGTGCCTTCACAGCTTGGTCAATGTTTGCTTTTCTTCCTTTTTTATTTTTAAAGACTAAGCTGAGGAAAAGAGACAAAGAGCGGTGCAGCCTGACACAAACACACACAGAAGCTTTCAAAGGCAATTTTCCCTTCGCTAATGTCGAGCGAGCAAGCCGCACTCCGAAAGGAATTAGGCAAAATAGAAAGCCTGTGCACGCATGGATTCTGGTGTGCATAATCTCAATGAAAAGCCAAAAAACAAAGCCGTGACGGACAGTTCAGATGGACCGGTCCTTCTGTAGCACCTAAACAATCTTCAACAGAGTGAAAGAAGGAGAGATTGAGAAAAAGAGAATGAAAACAACACCTCCTGCTGCTTCCCTCTCCATCTGTATTCACCACAGTGGAGCAAACATTACTCCACTAACTCTTTTCTTTTTCTCCCCTCCGCTCCCCTGCCACACTAACAAAACTGCCTCTATCTTCTTCTTCTTTCACCAAAGCTGTATGGGAACTAGGTGCTGCCACTCTCCCTCCACCAGCAGAAGAAGTTCTCAGATCTTTTACTGAGTATAAAGTATCATACAATGGAATTAATGTAAATGTACTTAATTTATGTCCACCACTGGTGGGCGTCTGTCATTTCGGGCTCGCTGTCGGGGGAGTTTATCTGTCATAGAAGGCGTCCTCACACCACCGCCCCGGAGGGGAGATTAGACACAGGCGCTGACTCTCTACCTCTCTCTCTCTCTGTTTTCCCTCTCTCTCCATATTTCCAGCCCTTGTCTGTTGCTCCCTCTCCCCATCAACACTGTCTCTCTAGCCGTCACTGTCTCTGTCATTCTCTCTACCTCTCCGTCCCCTTACTGCCCGCTATTTGCCAGTGTGCGCTCCGCTGAGCCAGGACTGTGAACAGGTTACAGTAGACGAGAGGAGAGGTCCACCATGGTTAGCCATGCGAGGCACAGATGGGCCTCCTTGTCCATTCAACAAGACTGTTGACACACAGGTTATAGCATAAAAATGTAAGATGTATCTCAATCCCCCTTTTCCGATGAAGTTGACAGCTAAGCTAGCAAAATAATGTCAGATGATGCTTTGTGTGATGTCCAAAAATACATGGCCTGTCACATAAAAGAAATCAATCGATCATTTTTTCCTCAGTTGCTGCTATGACTTTCGTTTTTTCTATGGGCCAATAGCACTCCTCTGCAGCAGCTTTGCTAATAAATAGCCATTCAGGAAATGTAAAACTTACACTTCAGGCACTTTGACAATAATTGCACAAACGGCAAAAAGCCCACAAGTAACAATACAGTAACTATAGTCTGTGGGCACAAGAAGCTCAAATAAACTAAAACCAAAACAATGTTTAATCTCATCCCTGCAAGCACTGCAGAAGACATTTTGCATAGTGAATTTTATAATTAGAGTGTTATCCAACTTGTGCCATCCCCAGAGTGGCAGCATTGGCACACAAGAGGAAAAGGGCCCTTAGAGGCTTTTACGAGCAAAAGGCATATGTAATGAGTCATGAAGTCCCTCTTCGCTCCAAATGACATGAACCGCTGTCCAGGCAGAAGCTGCTGGAAAACAGCCAAAACATGCACAGGTTAGGGCAGTTCAACACTGCAAGAATCTTTCTAAAATGTGTGCAACTGCATCATGTGTTATCAAAAGACATGAGAGTCTAATCAGAAAGAGAGAAAATATGATTTATTTTAAGTGAATCTGCCTCAGGAAGGACGTCTGCCTTGTCCATCTCTTCATTGGTCAGTCTGGCATGTTTCAGCACGATGTGAATACATTAAATATAATGTGCCTTCAGCCTTCAAACCAACTTAATCAAAGGGGTCTTGTGAAATTCAGAAGGGGGGAGGGAGGGCATGTTCCAGAGGGTCAAGAGAGCTGTGCTTTCACCCATGTCGGTCGTCTTAACATCTGCCACCTTTGTGCTGACTCACACTGCCATGGCCATGGGCTCAGATCTTCCAGAGGGCAGGACGGAGGGGAGGTTATCGGGCAAGGAGGGATTTTATACACACTGACGACTTTACTTGATGAGCCCTGACCTTAATCGGACTTCTCATCTGCATATAACACATAGAACATTATACGACATTAAAGGAATATGTATTTGTTGGTAATACTCTGCTGCACAACAGTGATTTAGTAATGTATTTCCGCAAAGTTCAAAGCTAAATTGAAAATGGAACGGTTAAAATTGATGTAGAAGCTGAAATATTGTGACTAGTATGAATAAAGCATTTAAAAAGCAAATTTCCCATAATGCAAGCAATATTATGTCCATTTATCTCCTGCTGCCTGGCAGACGTCCACTCCAACTTGACATCTAGTTTGTAACAGCAGAGTTTCACTTATGCATTTGAGATAACTCTGGAGATATCACTGTGACATCATTTAAATGTTGATTATATTTTGTATCAAATCTGATCCTGCAAAGTAATTCAACTTATAGATGTATAAAGTAGCACAAAAGCGGAAACACTAAAGTAAAATGCAAGTACCTCAAAATTGTGCTTAAGTTTAGCACCTGAGTAAATGCATCATCATTGCAAACATAGTGATAAAGTAGTGACACATGTAAAAGTCACTGTTGATTCGGTCTGCATTGTAAGTGGAACTCCATTTAAAGCCGTCATGACAACATTTTCCCATTAATCGGTATGAAAATACAAAGTTCTGATACAACAACAAAGTAACATCATCTTTCTAATTAGAAGGAAATATGAGGACCTATAAAATAAAGCATCTGTTTTCTCCTGAGAGGTTACTTTGAGAAAGCTCCAGTGCAGGAACACTGGAGTTCAACAGCAGCCTTACATTTAAGGTGAACACTCCAACAAAACATAATTACCAGAATACAGTGAGGACCACATATTCAATATGATAGGTACAAGAATAGGAGTCACCCCTTCCTTCTTTTTTCCTTTGCTTTAACGCTTGATGCCTAACCTTAAAGTGACCCTTTGCAAATATTATGATCTGGAGAGAAAAAACTCGACTCACATTCATACCTGTAAGTATGCCACCAGGATAAAAAGGTCATAACCCCATTGGACGACTCCGGCGCCCAATCAGACTGGATTCTATTGGGGGTCGTGTCCTGCTTTGACTTAACAGGAAATAGGCTGTGTGTGTGTGTGAGTGTATGTGTGTGTGTGTGTGTGTGTGAGTGTATGTGTGTGTGTGTGTGTGTGTGTGTGTGTGTGTGTGTGTGTGTGTGTGTGTGTGTGTGTGTGTGTGTGTGTGTGTGCACTGGGGCACAGAAGGAGGGCTTTGCAGAACTAGAGCTCACACTAAAAATAGAAAATATGTTGTTTTGTTTCCTCACTAGAGACACAGAGGAAATGGCTGAGGGCAATGGAGGAGCAGAACAAAAGAGGTGGCAATGGAAGACTTTGCTGTCATGTCCTTGGCCTTCTTCCTCGCTGCCTGCCCAGAACGTTTGAGGATCAATAAAAGTCTATATAACCTTCAGTGATTGAGTGCTTATAATAATGCTATATAATAGCGATCCAGTCGGAAATATCTTCTATCCTTATAGATGGGTTTTCTGATGATCCCAGCCTTATAAAAAAGTGATATAGTCTTCTTTGTCTCGTTGTCAATAGAGCTTTGTCATGGTGAGAGTCAATAAAGGGAGGATTAAATAAATACAAACTTGCACTCAGTAAAATGCACAGGTACTCACTTTCACTTCATCTGTGAAGGAGCTTCGCTCTCACATTTTCAGGGGAGAGAGAGAGAGAGAGAACAAATTCTTGCTGGGGCTTAATCCTCCATGAATACATTTGCAGTGTGTACATATGCGTATGCACGCGAGTGTTTGTGAGCGAGCCAATCTGCCACACCGTTATTGAAGGCAGAAGATTTTTTTTTTTAGCCTTCTTTCCGCTAGATTTATTTTCTAATGTTGACGTTTATCACTTGAGCAGATTCATCACCCCCCCCCCCCACTTCTTGTCGATAATCCGAAAAGGGAGTCAATTTGTTAAAATGTGAATTTCTTTCGTTTATTTGGTTTTACTCCCCCCTGCCTCTCTCTCTGTCTCTGTCATCATCTGACTATTTGTTCTGTCTCTCAATGGGCTGTGTGTGTGTGTGTGTGTGTGTGTGTGTGTGTGTGTGTGTGTGTGTGTGTGTGTGTGTTTGTGTGTGTGCTTTTACTCAGATGAGGAGACGGCCCAGACAGGAGCAAAGAGTGGCTGTAAAAGGGTAACGCAGAGCCTTGCGGGAGGATTTTGGAGTGTCTTTGGAGTCGAGATGGCACCTAGCCTTGTGTGTGAGACACACCTCGATCGATTCCAAATCCCTCCGATCTTTCATTAGGTGCTCGTCACAAGCTGTCCCGCTCATCACTCATAGCATAGTGTCTCGAGCTGGGTAAGTAGAGGAAATTATAAAACGATGCCGCTGCTGACTGAAGTGCTTTGATCTCAGAAAGCATCTGTCGCCATCTAAGAAAATGCAGCTACTTAAAGGCAGAGTGAATGGACCAGTGTTCGGCAGTACTGCCTCTCCACTGAGTCATTGAACTTGATATCTGTTGATAGAACTAGCCCGACATGTAACCCCCCCTAATCTATAAACGGATATCTGCGTATGAATCCAGAATCTGTAGGCAGCAGGAAAATCATTTGTATCGGAGGCATTCTGGTTTCAGTCCGAGTAGTGTTGACCAATCAGCGCGGGCTTTGGTTGCATGCAGGTTAACAGTCCGTGTGGAGAGCAAAAGAGGCGGAACGCATTGGCAGAAAATGCAATCTGGGAACGCATCAGCTATGATTTAGTTATTATTTTAATAATTTTATTTAGATTACATTTGCAAGTATCGGTTTATAGAGATTAGACTAAGTCCCGATAACAGAAGGCCACACTGGAACCCCCGATGTTACCTTTGGGCAGAACCAAGAAAGATGCTTCCAGTGTTTCCACTCTTTCTTCTGTGGCATCATATTTACCGTACAGACATGAGGGGGGGGGGGGTCTCCATCTTCTTGTGTAACTTGAGACATGTCAGGCTAATCGTTTGAACAATGATGCATTTGTTAGCATACAACAGCTGCCATGAACACTTCCACACCACATTATCCACTAAAGCTCTCCTCTAATAGTTTTACTTCTTCTCTGTATTTGCGATCTATCTGGCTGACTATAGTGGCCACTATAGCTAAGAGTATTGCTCATAGTAGGAGTGTGTGTGCTCCACTGTGTGCACTGCATGCAGTAATAGTGGCTAACGTAGTTATTCATGGTCAGTAAATAACTAGGCTATATCTCCAACATGTGTACTTTTCTATTTGATACAGATAATGCTACAGTTGTGTGTGGCAGCTTTGAAATGAACAGTAATGTAGACCTGACTAAATATCTCTGCTGTTGAGTGGTTATTAATTAACACTCACTGTTCCCACGTTTCTGATGACATTAACATTTAATACTTTAGTGACAGTGTTCAGGATTTAAAATGGCCGTCACTAAAATGGCCACAATCTGTTCACACCTCTGTGAGTGCAACCTTGGCCTCCACAATAAGCTTTCGTAGAGATGCTTTTCGCACTGCAGCTGAATTCAAAGCGACTGACCGATCAGCTACCAGTGCCTAATCCAGCCACTAGTATGAAAACAATAGTGCTGAGGCAGTGTAGCAGAGAGAGAGATAAGAAGAAGGGAGAGATAAGCGGGGGGAAGCTGGTAGCCGGGTGGTTGGGGAGGGGAGGGGGGGGCATCAGAGTGAGACAGAAAGGCAACACATAATTTAGAATTCACAGCCAATGTGCTGAGACCTATCTGAGCCAAGTTTGTCTCTGATCCTGCTCTGAATTCTAAAATACCCACATCCCCCTATCTCTCCCCCCCAACTTCTTTCCTCCCACCTCTTCTTATTCTTTTTTTCTCCCCCCCCCCCCCCCTCTTTTCGATTCCGCCTCTTGTATTTGTTCTACTTTTGGATGTACACCATGCTCCAGTCTCTGTCTCTTTCATCTTATCCTTCTGTCTCTTCATCACTGTTAGAATGGGATTCATGTCCTACCATGAAGCTGTGAAAACACGAGCATCCCCCAGAGGGGGGGCTGTCAGAGAGCAAAGTAGGCAGAGGGAGGTACACTGTTTGTTGTTCCTCATTGAATTTTTCATCTTAATCCATGAAATATACAATGCTCAGGCCAGGGCTAAGGGCAAGGACCACATGGGTACATTGTAATAACGTTGCTGTGTTTGTCCAACTTCAGCACTCGCTGTTGCTCTGCCCAAATGTGTGTGTGCGTGCGTCAGATGGTCTAATGCATAAACTGCTCCCCCCAAAGTGCCTTTTGTTGACATGGATGACTGACAGGCAGACTTCCCAGGAGAGCCCTAGTAACAGCTTTGTAGTGTCAGTGCCTATGTACCGTTGTGCGAGAATTTGTCGAAGGAGCCTGTGGAAGTGTGTGTGTGTGTGTTTATACATGTAATATGGCAATAGTGGAGAGAGGGAGAGAATACGTGAGTGTGGGTGGATGTGTACCACCAGAGAGGGAGAGTACATATGTTTCTGTGTATCCATGCATGCGCTGTTCGAGACACAAAGAGGCTTTCTGTGTAATGTGCATTTAAGTGTGTCCGTGATTCTTTTTCTGTGTTTTTAGCTAAAGTGTAGGTGCCTGTCGAGGTTGTTAATTATTAATCATCACAGGCAGCGAACTCAAAACCTCCATCCTTGATTATACCGTGTCAAGTCACGAACATCAGTGACGATGCTTTAACAGAGAAGCAGGGATATTATTCTTACAACACCCTTCGGCTAGAAAATGTGATTTCACTTATTTTGTGTTAGCAGAGATTTGACTAAAATGTTACTTTTCTGGGGGTTACTTCATGTCCAAGATGAAACAAAACAAAATGTTAACTTCATTCTCCATCAAGGTACTGGAAAAGATATACTTTGCAAAACACCAAAGAGATTTTCAGTCAACTTCTCCTTTTAAAAAGCAAATGAAACCTAAACAGATGTGTTTCCCACTAGCAGGCACTACACACACAAGTCTGAATTACAACCAGGCAAAGAAGACAACTGCCCAGAGGCCCCGGACTGCAGGAAGGCCCCTAAAGCTCCAGGTGCACTGCATGTCAGTTAGATGTAGTAATTCATTCATTGCCAATTTGTCTTGTTGAGGGGCACTGTGTCAGAATGCACTTTAAAGTTATTATTCCACTTCATTCTGCTGTTGACAATAGTGTTATTAAACCTGCCACACACACAACACTTGAGGCCGGGTAGCGTTATTCCATTATAGGAGTCGGTCGTACACCTATCACATACGCTGCATCAGTATCAGCGGCAATACTCGCCGATCTGACATCTGTCATAAAATAACTCCTGCTTTAGAATAGTACTCAGTTCTATTCATTTTAGCTCACATAAAGTAGGATTCCAATACGCCTTTTTCACAGCAGACATTTTGACTTGTGATAGTAGGAAAAGCAAAGGTGTTACTAATAACATTAACGATGGCGCTGGTTTGTTGTAGAGTCCCAGTAAGCCACGATAGTGTGACAGTGAGTCAGCGTGCACGACACCAGGACCCTGAAACTGAAGCCAAAATTCTAATTTAGCCTGGATTAATCTTATTATATGCCCCTGTGCCTTTCCTACTGTGACATGTCAAAACGTATCGTGTGAAAAAGGCTTATCGTGAGTGAGTTTTAGATTTAGAATTCATTTGGTCCTAGGTATTGACAACCAGAATGAGTAAATGGAATCGGTATCAGGAGAGTAAAAGAGGGTAAACAAGAGAACATAAGTAACACAGTCTGCTTTGTATAAGGGGAACTCGGAGACAACAGGGTATACACAAATGCACAGAGTTTGGGTTGTGATGTCAGAGAGCAAACCTTATGCTTCCTCCAGCAATGAACACAAACATGTTGCCACCACTGATTAAGAGCAAGAGCATCTAGTCACCTCTGCCAGGGAGGTTATGTTTTGCCACAAATTTGCCACAATCCTTTTAAGGTTAGCAAAAAAAGAACAAATAAAAAGTGCAGCATGTGTATGAAAGACGGTTAAATTGCCGAGCTCATTCTGTATCGTCTATCAGATGTAATTGGTCTGATTCCTAAATCACTTGCAGACTAAACACAACCTTGAAATTCCAAAAAAACAAACATGAACGATCCTTTATGATACGTTTCACAGCTTCTCATAAAAGTATCTACTGTAGCATATACAGATTTACCACACACACACACACACACACACACACACACACACACACCATCTGGCAGCTAGTATGTCGGGTATTATATATTGACCTCATAAGAAGCAACCTTTGCTGCTGTCAATCTAATTATTGGCATGATAATTACAATGTAGTTATTAGTTTAATTTATAGCCGTATGGTGAAATAACACAGTCTGTTGTATCACATGGGAAATCTGAATAATAAAGCAGTAGGGATAAAAAATGATTCTGCTGTTCAGCTTCAGAGAAATACTTATTTATCATCAAAGTTACAATAATGCTGACTGCGTGTACTGCACTCAACTAGTCGTGAAAACAGCTGCGAGGAATATTCTTTGCAGCTCTTTATTTCCGTAGGGGGAATCAGATGTGGGAGGTAAGGAAATACAAACTCAAATAAGAAGCTGTAATGTTATCAGAGGCCATGAGCCATAACCGCGATAATATCTATCTTTCCCTGCCGAGGTAGGGTAACTCGATAGAGGCAATATATTGCCGGCCATATACGCGCTGATGCACACAGGTACACATCAAACATCTTATATTAGGTCTGTCAGAGGGAGAGGGAGGGAGGGAGGTGGGGGAACAAGACAATGTTAGACATAAACACATTCAGACAGAGAAGAATGTGATGGATGGATGGGGCCAGACAGGAATGAGTGAAGAACTGGATGAATTATGCATCTGCACTCCTGCATTAATACATTAAAATATACATGCATTAGTGTACGTCTGCATGTAACGGTAATGGAAAAGATAGATACGGCATGGTCTGTGCAGTATAGCATTTACCATCCGCAGCCATTCATCTCCTTCCACATCTTGTGTCTGAGTGTCTGCTCTCGGGTTTTCAATTATCCAGCAGCCGCACCTTTTTCCTGCCTGTGAATTAGCATGAGGGGGAAACTCAAGTGGGTAATGGAATTCCGTGTGCCGTCGCTCCATTACAAAATAAGAGCCTGATTGGTTGTCAATCATATCTCCAGGGACGGAGATCAAAGTGTGGAATGCGTGTTTTTAGCGAAGTGCCGAGTGAGATCAGATGAGAAAATATCTGGAGCAACCATTTGGGAAAGTTTTATGAAGACTATTACCTGTTACCTGAAGACTATTTCAATTTTTTTTTACTTTTTTTTTAAACACATTTAAAAAAAATGTGACTACTAATGTGATTTCTAAGAGAAATGTAAAGCTTTCTAACTTCATAATAAATAGTCTCTGTTAAAATGGAAACGCTTAAAGCACACAAACATTAATAAACAAGAAAGGTTTATAGTTCAAACTAAAGCAGCTCAGTTTTTCAGAGCTTGAATGTCATATTATCCATAAACGGGCAACCGGATATTTCATTGGAATGACTTTGTATGGAGAGGCAAATGGTGGAAAGTAACTAAGTACATTAACTCAAGACTGTACTTAGGTACAAATTCGAGGTACTTCATTTGATTATTTCTAATTTCTACTTTATTTCCTCTACTCTACTGCACCTCAGAGGGAAATATTGTACTTTTTACTCCACTACATTTATTTGATAACTTTACTTATTATCTGTTAAATTAAAAAACATATGATAGGCAGTACTATACTTCTAATATACACAGTATTGTACAAATAATCCGACTGGACTGATGAACTAAAACATTCAAACACTCTTACATGTGATGAAAACAGAAACATATTCTATAATAATATAATACTTTGAAAGCAGCCATTCTGAATAATGAGCTATTTTACTTTTCATACTGTAAGTACGTTTTGTTAATAATACTTTTGTAACATTTTCAACGCAGGGCTTTTACTTGTAACATTGTGGTATTAGTGTTTATACTGAAGAGAAAGATTGTGCGGCATACATTTAAGTTAGCTGTTCCAGAGAAAGTGTTGAAACACTTGCAGTCTTTATCTTGTCAGGTGTCTTACAGTGATTTTCTCCCTTAATTGGAAACCAAATAAGCTGCCAGACATGACATTTGACGGAGCGCCCTCACTTTTAGCTTTGCCTGACTCGCAACTTGTCACCTACGACGCCTCCCACAGAAGTTAGATCGTCGGGGCTCACTGGAGCCGTCACTGTTCTATTGAAGTGTTCAAACAATGTCAAAGAGAAAAGAGTCTTTCTGCTGACTGAGGCACGACCTGTAATTAAACACACGCCAGGACTTTGATTGGCATGTCATCTTCCTCCTCAGCTGTCAGATTTCCACGACTGCTGGTGATATTGAGAATAAAAGGTCCGGTCACAAGGTGCTGTCCTTAAAGACACAGCAGTTTCTGATCTTCTTTTAATATCCAGACAATATTGTGTCCGTTTCCAAAAATCGACCTTTAATAAGATTCCCTATCTCCAGCAGATGTATCACATACATATAATAAGGTTATGCTTTGTCTTTTGAGCAGTAAAGTTTCTTCAAGTTCTGGTTGTTGATTGACCCGCCTGGTCTGTCGGGCAAAAAAAAGAGTTTTTCCAACCAAATGATGTAGAAGAGATGAGATACTGAAGGATTTCTCTCTGTCTGTGTGTGTGTGTGTGTGTGTGTGTGTGTGTGTGTGTGTGTGTGTGTGTGTGTGTGTGTGTGTGTGTGTGTGGGGGGTAATCTTCACCTGCAGTCATGTGCAGTCCCTGGTGAGAGACTGTGTGAGTCACAACCGGCACATCTAGCCCACGGCTTAGAGTCTCTCTGTCATGGATTTAAGCTTCCACACACTTTAAAATGTACACACACACACACACACACACACACACACTGTGGCATTGCGTTAACCCACTTTTAACTCCTCTTACACTATAAAGTCACCCGTGTTACAAACATATTTGATATTTGTTCTCCACGCAGCTTTAGGTTGTTATTTTAGCATTACATTCAGATTATCTTTTACCATTTGCGACATGAAACACAAGTAATGTCCTCGTCTTTTGCACGCTCCGCATTAGAGCTCGGAAATGGAATTAGCTCGTAGATAAAATACCGGCGAAATGTTGCGCTCACCTCTGCAAATTACCCCAAATTGCCCCTCAGATTTCAAACCGAGCACGCAGTTGTTCTTTGCAGTTAGAATATAAACACAACAATCAGCATTTTAATTCATGATTGCCAAACAAGCCGTAAGCTAATCACAGAGAGGAGGGAGAGGACATAATGAAGAAAGCTAAATAAAAGAGGGAGACGAAGGAGGGAGTCAGTGATTAGGTCTTGCCTCCCAATGTCTGTTTTCCCTGAGCTCTGCGTGTTTAAGAAAATGCCAACTACACCCTTTGTTCTGTTAGAATAAACTGCGAGCATGAGACACTTAAGGTCAGTTAAAGACATTCATGATCTCCTGGTGAAGTTTTTTGTCTGTATGCAACTCAAAACAACACTTGTTGACTCTACTCTACCATATACTCAGCTATGACAATATAATAGAGCGCGTACTGCATTTAGACTTCAGTGTGCTGATTGTCAAGTAGTAACCTAATAATTACAAAGGCTATGCTAGGGGCTCTGGGCCTGATGAGACCTTTGGTTAGACACATATCCAGAATCGACAGGCGAAACACGTTTAACCTTTTCTTCCAGATTCATTATGAAATGCAAAACGCTGACAGCGAAGACTTGACGCCTCTCATCAGAAGTTATTATCAGTGACGTCTGGGATATCTGCTAATTCTATAGCATCGAAGTTGTACAGACAAACCAAGTTGTTTCAGCTGTGAATACAACACCCGCTTTGTGGTAACTTTCCACGTCTACAGAACTGGAGAGACACATGATAACAACAACACACATTACAAGTGAGGTCAAGCAGTGGTTTGTTTTCCTTGAGATGTAACCAAACACAACAGTCTCACAGCTAAATATTCACTCAAGGTCTGATTAATTATTTACCGTTTACCTGTGGCAAAAAAAGTCTAGCTTTCTTTAATTGTGGGAAAAATTGAGCCTCGGAGTTTCCTGATTTTTGCAAAAGTATTGTATAGTTTAAGGGTAGAATCACTGTTAATATTAAATGAAACTTACTTCGTTTGTACACCCTTGGCCGCCCAGAAATCATTTGAAATATTAGCAGTGCAATGTTTCCCATGCAACACAAAATTCCCACAACACTGTGTTCAGAACATAATGCCTCTCCAAAATCTCCAGTTGCTTTGTTCTATTAATAAATTCATTAGCGCCGTGAGACTGGAGGAATGAAGACATTCGCCTCCCAACGACTCGCAGCCAAATTATGAGAGATACCCTGCTTGGCTAGCTATGCTGGGATATCTAAAAAGCTTGAATTAAAAATGCATTCCTTTTCCTTCCTTTAGAGCTTCCTGCTAGTACTCAGTCGGTTAGGGACGCAGAAGGGCGTTTCCCACATTGCTACATCTTCATCATTTTCTCTCCATCCACGCACGCACGCGCACACACACACACACACACACACACACACACACACACACACACACACACACACACACACACACACACACACGTTATCTCTCTATACTGTGAAGGCAGCTCAAACCCGCTTGGTGTTGGCCCTCATCTATGCAGAGCAGATGGCTGCTTTTCTGCACCACATGGCCAGCACTCAGGAGATGAGGGGAGCTCTTTAACAAGAAAAAGACTTTCAATCTGCTTTAGCAACTGTAGCTCCTCCTCATCATCACATCTTTTTTCGCATGCCGTCAGCAGCAAACTGTCTGTCCCCCCCACTCTCCCCCGCCCGAACCACCGCTGCCTCTACATTCCCCCCCACGGCACTGATTTGCCGCTCTGCATTAATCTAGCTACTGTTGATGATTATTTAAATACGTAATGCTTATGTAAACGAGTCAAACACAAGGTCGCCGAATGAGATTATTAAGATGCCGCATGAATACGCAGTCGACTGGCCAAGAATTCCAACTCGCAGCCCCCGTTTTCGATCATGTTCCTCCAACATGTGGGAACACACTGCATATGTATGGAGAGCAGCATTCATTATTCATGCTGGGAGTCAGTGCGAATGTGGTGTAGAAGAAGGGTTATTCTGGACGAGGATGGCGAGCAGAGACTTACAGCAGGGGAGCAGGTTATCAATTTTTTTCCTCTTCTTTTCTATTATGGATCTGCACTGTTTGTGCAATTCAGTTTGAGCATGATGGGCTGAATTTGACCTGAAGACTGCAATACGTGGAACCTTGACAAATGATTCACAAGGTTTCTTTGTAGTTTGTAACGCTGGAAACATACGAGTGCTTATGGACAACAAAAACAAGCTTGGATCAATTCATTGTTATTTATAGGAGCTGAAATGGATATGAAACAGTTCATAACGAGCTCAAACCAGATGTTTGGCCTCAATCTAATAAAATAAATCACTTAAGCAGAGGGACTGTGGTATGACATGTTTTGGAAATGTGCAAAGATACAAACATTTTGATAAATGGCTAGAATTCTGGAATATTAACGGCCATATTCATAGTGTAGCTTAAATCCTGCCCTGCACTGGACGCTTGGTACAAGGAGGTACTGAGAATACTCCCTCTGATACACCTTTCATAACAATGTCGAGGGATTTATTAAGATATTGCAACCGTTGGAGCCGGTTCCCCCCTCTGGACTGGCGTGTGTAATGTAATGTGAACGTAAGCCTCACGCTGTTTGTTAAGTTGTGCTGCTTTTGTGTTTCGTTAAGATAGTTCAAAAACTACGAACATATTTGGAGCTGGAAGTATGTGCAATTGTTTTCAGGACCTCAGTATAATAAAATATTTTTAAACATTAGTACTTACGATGTGGAGCATGATGTAGTCGCCCAGACGTGGGGCGCTGTCGATGCGGACGAGGATGCCGTCTTTGATGGTAGAGCTAAAGCCCACTGCCAGCCGGTCCGTCCGTGTGCTTGGCCTCTCATTATTGGGCCATGTGTATGTGATCAGACCCCCTCCTTTACCAAATATATAGGTGGTTCCAGCTGTGGAAACACAAGAAGCAAAAAAGGGCAGGAGTTAGATTTATTCTAAGAGAAATAGATGCAAATTCAAAGAGTAAAGGCTAAAATTCAATTCTGCGATGTAAAAGCACAATAGACGCAGCAGAGTGTCGTCACCAACAAGACACAACACTAGATCCAAACCTGCATTAGGTCTAAATCTAATTCATTTACAGCTAGTTTACCACTGTTGCAATGCAATTGTGTCAAGTTCTATTTTAGGTTTCTAATAGTATTCAGCCACCACCACCTTTTGGGTATAAGTCAGCTGCTCCCCTGGCGCCATCTATGACCTATCCAGCTCTTAAATATAGCCCCATTCCAGGGAATAACAGCCAGTATGGCCAGAACCTGGAATAAGTCTCCCAATCGCCATGTATTATATATGAGACCTGCAACCAAAGAACAAAGGCTGACACAAGAGAGAAGAGAAGGGGTGGGGGGAAAGAAAGAAAATCGAAGAACCTTCGTGTGGTTCGAATTGACAAATGCAGTGTAGAAAGAAAGTGTCCTGAGCATCAGTTCGGGTAGAGAAGCTAAACAGAATACTTTTTTTTTGTTATGACATCATGCAGATCTTTTGTCAGACTAGAGGCTCTGATTGAATCAAGCTTGGCCCTGAGCCAGAGAAAAGTCTGCAAAAGTTGTGTGCAGACTTCTCTTTCCCATGATCACGTGGAACAGAGATAAAAAAAAGAGTTCCGCTTCATTATTTGGTTGCAGGGTTGGATTCAATTCCAACTTCTGGATGTTCCCTCAGGAGCATCAGAATTAAAGCGCTGAATTCTTGAGCCGCTTAGCCATCTTGTCCACATTTAGGCAAAGATAATCAAGAGATCTAAGGCATTAGACGTACAGCAGATAGACTAGTGGGTGAATCAATATGGGAGAGGAAACACACTCCTGTGGCCTAAGGATAGTGGAAAGCATTTGGCCCACCTCAGAGGCTGACGGTAGAGTTGCTAATGAAGCCTCTGAGCTTTGCATCAATTATTTTTTTCTTCTTCTGCCTCCACCATCCCTCGGCATCCCTTTCTTCTACATCACCTCGGTCCCTCCCTCCCCCCACCACCCCTCTGTCGTTCCTCTTTTTTCATTCACTTCCTCTCCAAGTCACCTGAACATCTGTTTGGCCTTGTGATGGGTGCCCAGCTGTCTCACTGTTTCCCCTACATAGCGGCCAACAATCTGCTCTGTGGTCCGTAATACCCTGGAGACCGCAGGAACATATGGATGAGAGGGAGAGAGAGAGAGGGAGAGAGTCTATCGACCAGATGAGTGTCTCTATTTGCCTTCAGGCACACAAACAGGTCTGCATTTTACACACCGCAGGTGCCAGCAATGCAATCCACCAACTAAGGTCGTCTATGTGACGTGAAAAATAACAAGTGAAGCATCTCGAGCCTCAAACAAGTGCTTCACTTCGTGTAACTAATAACCCTACATGGCTGGTTTAACACAGATGCCTCCCTTTGAGAATTGTATTTTTTTCCTGAAGACAAACAATAAAATCTCTTCATTGCTCTCAGTGACATTGCAGCAATTGTAGCTGATGTTTGCGTCATGTATCACCTGCCTCAAATAGCTCATTTCCTCCATGTTCCGCTGAAAACAGGCGTTGATGCCATGAAGGCAGCAGATAGAGAGAGCAGCCTGCAGCCAGGTTGCACCGGATCTGGCCCTGCTGTCTCATTGCCTCAAAGTTTCAGGCAGACTCGGGATCAGTTTCCCCGGCAAACGAGCAAACTTCGCCTATCTCATCTAACACACACTTGTTTTTTTCTAGAGGGGATGACGATGATGAGCAGCAAAGATACAAGCACCCTGGGGAGCCAATTATCACATTGAGGAAATTTGCTCAGTGTTTCAAGAAGACAATGTTCGGCATGAAACGCACACAGACGGCCACACGCGCACCGACGGGCGCACACACGCACACACAGACGGGCTGACGGAGGCACAAATGCACTTTGTGAAGTCTAAAAGTGTGGAAACACGTGTGCAGACTCACAAACACTCAGAATGCGATGCCTTCTCACATACAATCACACAAGTTGGTGATTATCTGCACAAGTACAGAGAAGAGAGAGAAACCGAGATCGCCAATAATGTAGCGTGTTTCCCTGAAAACCTGCCGGGCCCAGACTGCACCGGCTGGATTTCCACACAGAGAGGAAGCCCACTGCATAACAATTCATGCACTCATTGTGTGCAAAACTAGCAGAATGTGGCGTCATTTCCGATACTCATGGGAAGATGTCAACGGAGAATAAAGAACTGTATGGATGGTTAGCAACCGGGAGGAAGTGTGTAGAATTGTGGCAGCAAGGCTGAACTCTCATGGTCGTTTGAATAACTTCACTTCGGAGCAAAAGGTGCGGATGCAAGGAGCCCCAATATATTTGAATTTCAGTTATTTTGTAAGGAGGTTAATTAGATGAAAGAGGGTAAGCAATGGCATATTTGAACTTTTCTGGCATATTTTAGCATGCCTACTCTCAATTACTTTGAGTAACACCTCCTCAGGCAGTAACCTGCCCCGAAACCTTTAACAAACAATTGTCTTTTCTGACCTTGAATTTAAAAAGAGCTACAATGCAAATATGAAAGAAAAATAAAAGGCTTTTATTCATTATTAACAGATACCACACTTTTGCTGTTTTGAAGCAGTGTGTACTCTATATTAGCAAAACGATCTCACATTAGTGACTCGGCAAAAAGCTTGTTAAAATGTGCATAGAATTAAAAGTGCAAGAGTGCAACAATGTCATTCGTTTTGTGCAAAATAACTTGGTTCATTAGTGAGTCTTTAAAGAAGAGGGATATCTGTAACACAGTGTGCCTATGTGATGGCCGTTGTTCTTAGTTTACCTTGATTTGGTTGGTAACAGTTCAACAAATACTTTCATACATAATCTGAGATGTCAAATGCATTGAGAAGTTCAAAGTTATGGTTGAAGCAGTCCAAGTAGTTTTTTTAGAAAATGTGGAAAAACCTATCAAGGTTTGCTGTTTTGCTTCCTGTGTCACTTTCTTTAATTCCTCATCATTACTGCAGACTTGTTGTCCTCTCTCCTGGTCATTCTCTTCTCTCAGAGAGACACGGACAACTTAAACAGCAGACATGAAGCATCCAACATACACACATGCCTCTTACAGCTATGATTCCCTGGTGAAAAGCCAACCACGGCAAAATATCATCAAAGGAATCAAATCTACAAACAGATTACTGCACAAGATGTTATTTTAGTGGATCAGAGGCGGACTTTCATCTCCATATTTAAATAATGCAATCTTGCCATGGCCAGCGGGTATTGGAGGGGGGCCATTTCAAATCTAATAGTAACATATGGGTGCTCTATTGATTTGTGAGTGAAGGGATAGGAGACCAACACAGATTTTCTTTGATAGTTAAGAATACAATAAAATACTTAAATGTGAATGAAATCTATGGTGTTAGGTTTGAAATAAAGGCTTTTGCACTCGTGCATTACTCTTCAGTGTTGTGATTCATCGCATCCGCAGTGGGTCTCCATTTAGAGACAAACTGTAGATGAGAGACTAGGTCAAAGCCTTGGCCTCTATTTCGCAGAGGTCCCCCGAGGCGTGGGAGCGCAGACAGAAGGTCAGGACACCTGTCTGCACAACAGAACTATGTCCTGTCCTTCAGGCCCCCACGTGACATTACTCAACTAGAGGAAAGAGAGAAATAATGTAAAAAAAGAAGAGGATGGTATTTTCGCACGGAGGCAGAAATGATGGAAGGTTATCAGTTTGAATGGACTTGACGAGCGGGGAAAATGTGGACGGGGCAAACACGAGCCTCTGCTTCAGTGTGTGATGTGTGATGTGTGTGTGATGATTAAAACCTTTTACATACATTACTTACACAAGGTTTCTGCAACAATTTAAATCTAATACTTTTTAGGGCCGTGATAAATGCAAGTCCCAGAAAAAACATGCAAAGTAAATGAATGTCGGAATCTGGGAACATAATTTGAAACCGCTCACCTATGTCTTCATTGCTTTTATATGAATCATGTTTTTTGATGAGGAGACGCCATGTTAGCCCGTTTTTTGGGAAACTTGTCCCAAAAAACACATAGCAAGACTGAAGTTAATACAACTTTACAAACGTAACGGTAACTCCATAATCCAATCCATTTTTTAAGACCCGTCAAAATTGTATTCAAGACATTGTGAGGCCTTAACTTCAGATTATTGGATTTTAGACTTTTTAAGGATCCGCGGAAACCCTGTTCCTGCAACATGTTTGCATGCTCGCTTCCCTCATCCTTCACATACACATTTAAACCGCACCAGGCAACAATGCTATCTATAAAAGAGCAAAAAGAGCAGAGCAGCTGCCACGGCGCACGTCTGTTATAACTGGGTAATTGGTTGTATTCAGGCTTCACACCATGCTGTGATAAAACCCTCTGTTTAGAGGCATCTGGTAGAGGACCTCCAGTAAAAGAGTGTTACTGTCTGTCCAACTGCACAGGCAACAGGGCGGCGACGGTTAAGAGTTTCTATTTTATTTCAGTGGAAGTTGGATTGGAAGGTCTACGTGTCCGCATGTACCTGTATGTGCATGTGTGTATGGGCACGGTGCCACTGCCAGCTACATATGCACACACATCCACAAGCACACACACACACACACACACACACACACACACACACACACACACACACACACACACACACACACACACACACACACTCACACACACACACACACCTCCTTTCTCTTTGGTGTGTGTTGTTTATGTGCTTTTATGTCTTTCCCTTTATTATCTCTCGGGCTTTCTGCAGCACTGGCACCCCAGGGGATGGAAAAAAAGAAGACAAACACGGTTTGATGTGGTCGAATTCTCTGCCATCGGAAAATGAAGAAAAGAGAGGAGCCTCAAAAAAAAAAAAAGAAAACCTGAAAGTGAGATGCAAAATGTAATTGCCTCCTCAATCACGTTCAAAAGAACTCTATCATCACAATGCTTTTTCTTGCCGCGCTTCATACATGGGGAATTATTAGGCCTGCTGTCCTTCACACATCTACAATAAAGAATCATTGACGGAGGAATTGAATTGTGAGATACTGAGCTGTGTAATCACCGGGATTTATCTCCATTTTACAACCTCTTATCATTTCATAATTCATATTTCCAACTGTTGCCTCTCCCCTCTGGGATAGAGTGACGGACGAGACTGATGATTGAATGCTCTCTCTGTCTCCCGGTCTGTCTCCCGGTCTCTCTCTATCCTCATTCAGCTGACATAAGCAAGTTTACAGTAAATGGCTAAAATACTATAGATATATAAGCATAGATAAGTGTGGATGGGTGCTGTTTTAATGCATTTATACGGCATATACACAAAAAAGGCACATTACTATACGAGTGTGTGTATATGTGCTTCTACATTGTCAAAACACATGGTGGCCACATGTCCCATCACTCATCGGAGACACTGAACAAAATGCAGAATAAGATTGATGAAGGGCAGCGTGTTGTGAAGAATGGCTATGCAAAGAAAACAGCCAGCGTTGAATGATTTACACTGTCTGTTTCCCCGTTATAATAAGCTGTAGCATTACCACACTACATGGATTCACGGGCCAAAAACCAGGATAATAGAAGTGGAAGAAAAACAGAGACAGAATGGACAGCGTGTACATATTGAAAAGTGAAAGAAGCCTGTGCTGTATTATGATATATGTGCAGGCAACAAGCTGTGAAATACACACACAATTGGGATTAAGACACATTTGTTTATGGTTTTTCACCAAGATTTGCCCTAAACAAAATTGCTATTTGAAACACTTTGTATGTAATTATTTAGTGTCAGGTATGATCGCTGGAACAGAACTTTTATGTGTAAATTTAAATTAATGTCAAGAGGTGGCAGAAAACCAGGCGATAACACAACACAGTCTGCGATTATAGTTTATCTCCCAGTCTACACAGTGTGTACAGAGGATTGTATGGATTACTCTACATTGTGTAGCATTTTGTCAGAGTCATATTTTAACTTTATGAGCCAGAACCCACTAGGAAACGCACCAAAGCGAGACAGAGGCTCAGGCGGCTTCTTCTTCTTCTGCTGCTGCTGGTGCTGCTTGGGCTGTAAAGCAGCACCAGTAGCCAGGATGATAAAGTCTGAGCCGCTGGGCAGCAGCTGTACTCGCTAGGATTGAGCAGTGAAATACTACAGTGGTTGTCTTTGTGCTATAGTTGTCCAACAATGCCAAGAGAAGCTGAGGCCTCTCTGCTGCAGTGAGACTTAGTGCTGCCAGTTATGTTGGGAGGGGGTTGTTGGTGCCAGTGCACAGGGAATGCAGGTGACCGGAAAAAACAATGTCAGCAGGCAGCACAAGACCACATTGTACTGTTGTAAAGGGCTGCAACCAAAGATTATTTTCATTTTCGATTAATCTGCTAATTAGACGATTAATCAAGAAATTAAGAGAATAAAAAAGGCAATTCAGGGTCCAGACTTCAAATGTCTTGTTTTGTCCATCCAACAATCCAAAACATAAAGATTTTCAACATATATGACAAAGACAAGCAACACATCCTCACATTTGAGAAGCTGTAACCTGCAATTATTTATCTTTTTCTTTTGTTCACACTTTAAAGGGGCATGGCTTCAACGTTATGGTCATTTTGGAGCCTGCCCTTTTTGCACTGCTGTTTCAGTAACAGTGTTACTAAAAGATGTTTGTAATATATAATAACCACCACCATTTACATCACGGATAGAGGCCTCTCAGCTTATCAGAAGTCACATATGTGTTTGCCATATTTGACTTATACACCAATGTAAGATTGTATATTTGCTTTAAAATAATTATGTAAACCCAACTCTCTTCAGGTTAAATAATATTGACAGATCCACTTTAATTAAAATGAAATGTTTTAATATTTCATCTGTCACTCATGTGGTAAGTGTATACAATCTTGTTTCAGTACCAGGAGCACTTGTACAGTGCAGTACTGTATATAGTAAGACATATTAAAGACTCCACCCACTCAGCTCAGGCTGAAATTGGAATTATGTGAGGTCACCAAACACAGTGCCTTTTCCATGGGTTATACCAAACCCCCACTACTTCTGTTGGGAACAGGCTCTATCTGAGTCAGCATAATGAACTAGCTAACTGCTAAAAGGTTATTGTATGTCTTCCACATAAGACGTTATCTAGGAAGTGGACATAGTCCACAAACCAGTGGGTTACGTCACGGTGACTACCATTTTGAAGCTCTGAGTTTGGCATTTTGGCCACCTTGGTTCTTTGGCATCAGAAGTGACATGAGAGGTTGGAGCTAAGTACAGCTGAACGCTGAACAAGACATCTTTTAGGTGACCAAAATGTTACAATTAACTTTCTTGAACTGAAGGAACACTGTGAAAGGGTCAAAGTTCAAGGACGGAAACACGGACAACCAACAAACACAAGTTCACGGCTACTGAAATGTCGCCATGGTAGCAAATTGTTCATCACAAAACGCCCTGAAGCATACGCTGCTTTATCGACTACTTTAATCTGGACCATCATTTACAAAATCAACATCATGCTGTATTAAAAAGGACTTCAAACTAGGGATTGAAACCATAAATGTGAGAAGTAGTCATTTTCTCATAGACTTCTATACAATCTGACTTAGTTTTGCAACTGATGGAGTTGCCCCCTGCTGGGCATTATAACGCATGAGGGTTTAATGCACGCCCGCATTGGCTTCACTTTTCAAACCTGGAGGTTGCCACTTTGTCTTCCACAACAATTCTTCCCTGTAGCTTGAAATGAATGTGTAATACATGTAATTGGATTGTGCTCAAAAAGCCTTGAGGTGCAATGACTTCGAACAGCGCAACACACTGTGAGATGGCTCTATCAAAAAAGTTCTTATCTGTTTTTGTCCCCCTTCACTGGCGGGGGACAAACTCGACATATTTCCATGATGAACAGCTTGATTTGCCATCTGTATCATGTTGCCGAGGCAGAAGTGGAGGAGGGAGAGCAGGGGAGAGTGGTTGAGGAGTCACTTTTTTGCGGGAGGAAGGAGGAAAGACATGGAGAACAGAGGAACACAGATGGAGAGAGAGTCAAGTGGCGTGGATGTGAGCCTGATACGAGCCCCCCCCCCCTCTCGGAGCAACAAGAAAAGTCACTGGTTCCTTAGTCACAAGCATGTCAAATCAACCTCACATTGCTACAGAAGAACAGGAAGTTCGACTCACGAGACACCCATTATCGAAGCAGTCATGTATCCTCACTTCAGCTTCATGTAACACCGCAAAGGCGCAAATGTGAGTACACAAGTGAAAATACTCACACATGCACACACAGACTAGAACAGCAGAAGGTGAGCCATAACAACTCTCCCGTCATTACTGCGAAGCTCGGGTAGCAAGTCCCCCCCTTCTACCCCCCCCCCCCCCTCCTACTGCATTACTGACACTCCTCTCTGTTGTAGCGGCAAGCGGACAGAGAGGAAGGGATATAAATGATTTTTTTCTCGGTTCTCTGGAGATGTCAGCTCCTATTCTCTCTGGTTGGAAAAGGAAGAGGATGAGGAAGAGGGAAGGGGGTCTGAAGAGGATTTCAGAGGCTGGGGGAGGAGGGAAGGGGTTGCATCTGAGATGTACGCAGCACACTACGCTACAAAGTAGACCTGTCTGCCGGCTTTAATGCTGCACACTGCCACCAGTGGAATATCTAGAAAAGGGAGAGAGACGTCGCAGACGTATGAAAGGAAAGAAGATGCGAGGTAGGAGAGACGAAGAAGGATGCAGGGTAAAAGAGGAAGAGACAGACAGACAACATGGGCAGCAAGGGTGGAGGAAAAAGTCAGCTTGAGATGGCTTAAACACAAACAACTATTTGGGACACTTTAAGCTCTATTAAACCTGACTCAATCCTCCTCCTTTCTATGGCGAAAATTAGCATTCTGTCAGCTCTAGTGTTGATGTTCACACTGCTCTAAGCGAAATTAGGACATGAGTGTCTCCTTCCCATCATTCATAATGCATGACACACAATGCGTGCAGGGCATATCACTTCAGAGGCAGGCCACACCAAACCCTGCTGAGGATTAGGTGAAGAAGATCTCCTAAAGAATAAGGGATTCCAAGATGGGTCAGAGTGGAAGCATCATTTATAATTGAATCTTCCCCGGAGGATAGTGTAGCCTGTCTGCCTTTGCCAAGACTTCGAGGAGAGCCCAGAACTCCTCTCCTCCTCATTCTTTCCCAGTCTGTCTCTGTCTCTCTCACACAAATACAACACAGCAACCTCAGCCAGTGATCTTATCCCAAGGCCTTTATGTCTCAAACACAGTTGGTCACGTTTACTCATTCTGAACTTTTCACAAACTTGCCTTTTTGGGTGCAAGGAGTGGGGAAAGTTTAGATTGTACAAACACTGCATTGAAACCTTGGTTCTGTTGTGCATTGTCCTTTACAACTGGGGATGTCAACAAACGTGCATCAACTGCAAAGTCACCAGGAACACCACAAGCTTTACTCGTGTAACTGTGGGTGAAGTTGACCAACATATAGGATAATAGAACAGGAGAGATCCATTAAAAGGGGAACAAACTCCAAAAAACACCCAGTGTCCACACATATTTGGAGGCCAAACATTCTATGATGAGTTTGTCTTTTATTGATATTAATAAAGAATAAAGTCGATTTGGGGCTAAGGACAGGTGGTGTTAAATTCCTTAGAAAATGGAAAGATTCTTTCTGGAGTTATGAGCACAGAAGCTTGCATCCTCGAGGATTCATTATTTTATAGATATTTAATAAAAAAGGACCTTTGATATTTTGCACTTTATTACCAGCTTTGAAAGGGACCCTGTGGAGTTTTTGATCACTAGTAGCACTACAGAGCAATGTTTGTACAATCTTATCCTTGTTTGTTTTCTATCGTGTGCACAAACATGGGCGTAGGCACTGACCGGTATCACACTATTCCGCTGTTGGCACAGTTGGCAGCAGGTAATGCTAAAAAATAAATGTTGCAATGAATTGTAGCTTAGACTGGAAGCAAACAAACATGGTTATAGACATCGTACACTTTCACATGTTCAAAAATGTGTAAGAACTCAAGGATACACATAATTGGTGAGTAATGCCAAGTGTAAACTCACACATTGCACCTTACCTTATCTCTACGATTGTATTTTTTGTGGTGTGGTACTTTTATTTTGAAATGCATTGGGATACGGTATCATTTAAACGCTGACAGTTGGATAATTGAAGACTCAAGCCATCTTGTAGTGAACCCGTATACATAGGCTGGTTTTGTTTTACACATTGTATAGAATGGTAGAGGTCCCGTGTTGAAATGTTTTAGCTGAATAAAGAGCATTGCTGTCCCAGTGAGGCAGATAGTGTTGCAAGGTTATTTTTCACAAGATGTCAACAAACCACAGCAGCAAATGGATTTTGCTAGTTCGGTTTGTTTGCCTCAGACTAGTTGTGTATGGAATGTAATAAGTCAAGATGGATTGACTATCTGTCAAAGTGGTTGCCATCTTTGCCACAACAACAACCAATTCCAATATTTGCTTCATGGTAGATAGGTGGTGTTTATTCTGAGCACTGATGATACAGACAGCTATGTAACTTCTTAGCTCTCTCCTCCTCAGCTGGCTTCAACAGAAAGTCTGAACATTTGGGAAGTGATAATTAAGGTGGAACCTCTGCATGCAGGCCTTCCTCACATACAGAAATTGCAGTTATACATGTAAGCTGACAGCTACAAACACATTCTCACAAGCTGAAGGAAAGAGTGAGCCTTACTTTTCCATGCCGGTCCTGTCAAATCATTCTTTCTTCTGACATGCCGGCCGTGTATTTCAATTACAGGTAGACTCTATTTATAAAACAACTTGAGAATCTGTCAGTTGCCCACCTGCTTCTGAAGAATATGGATTAGAGAGCTGGACGGATGGATGCTTAAAGGAATCAGCGGCAGGGCAGGGCTAATCTTCTCTTTGATATCGACAACATCAAATAGAAAAATACTTGAACCTAATATGCTATACACAGTAATGGCCCTCCTTGCAGGGGAAAACAAACAACGCAATCAAGCTGACAATACAGATGTCTGCTTTTGAGATCAAAATCAGACTGAATAAACACGCCTGATGACCTTTTTTGGTTTGCTCTGTGCCTTTCTTTTGTCTGAATTTGATGATTGCCTGCTGATACACAGCTTCATTGTCTTTTCCAAAGCTAGACCAGCTGTGCCTGCGGTTGGCATAGCAACCCTGCATCCTGGCCACCAATGTCTGTCACAAACCTGATATGGTCTCCAGCTCTACATACTTTAAACACCTTTACATTGCACTGGTTAACTCACAAGCAGTTCCTCGCCACTAATTATGAAGAGAAATACTTCAATCTGGATTACGATGCACCTCCCACTCCTCCTGCACTCTCTCCACCACACACACACACACACACACACACACACACACACACACACACACACACACACACACACACACACACACACACACACACACACACACACACACACACACACACACACACACACACAGAATGAAGGCCATACAGGACAAAGGGGCCTCAAATATACAAATGATGTCAACTTGGCCTATGCAGTCACCAGGTCTGAACACAACTTTGGACTAAGGTGTTCAACAGAGCTCTCCACACCATAATCCATCATCATCATGATTCAATCACGACCATTTGTCACAACTGTTTGCTGTTTGGTCATTTAGGCAAGAGTACCAAGACACAGCAAGGAAATTCAGTTTTGGGCATGGGTTGTGCCCACCAAAATATGGTAGTAAATTGAGGACTTGGTGTGACACTTCATGTTCGTTTTTCTTTTTAATCTGTACATACCTATAAAGTATGAATACTATTTAAGCTGCCATGCACAACAATCTCTTTCGTTCACTCTCTTCTTCTCAAAAGCACACACACTTTAAGTAAGATTACACACTCTAACTGAGACAGTCTTTATCACTGGAACTGAGTTTGGATATTGGAAAGGTGCTCTGTAGTTGTGGTTTTCTTATTTCCTCCGGCAGGTGGATTGACTTCAGCCTTCTATTGAATGTGTCAACCTTATAATTAATGCCTTCCCTCTCTTCGATTCTCCCCTCCATTCTTCTCCGCTTCCTCTCCCATTGACCATACCTTGACGAGTCTTCCTGGTAGTTCTATCCCCTGCTCGAAGGACATTGAGCCTGAGACAAAACACAGCAGTGACTCAAGACATGGGAGAAAAAATTTGCGGCGCAGCCACAATCCATCTCCTTTCAGTCATTTAGCCACAAAGCCGTGGAGAGGTCGGTCCTGCACCACCTCCTCTCTTATCTGTTTCCAATCCTTTATCAAAGAAGGAGAATGGGCTTAGGAGGAGGAGGGGGAGCAACAGAGATATATTCTTAAAAGGCCACTGCCACACAGCCTATCTACGAATAAACAAGAGGAATTGCAATCAATGAGAGGGTGGGAAGGAAGGGACAGACGTGGGGTAAAGGGTACTTCTTGAAAGCTGTAATTAACGGAATACTTAAACGGGAATTATGGATTGGCGATAGGCAGGAGGGCGTATGCCAGTCTCACTGAGGACAAGACAAAGACGCCAAGTGAGCACGTGTTGGAGGAGATATGCGCACATCTGCATGTGAGCCCGGGTGTATGAAGGGAGCTTGTGTGAAAGTGCGTGTGAATATGTTGATCAGCAGCCAAGGCTTAGCTGAATTTGCCTGGGGTGAGGTTGAGAGGGCCCGGTGGAGTTTGGAGGGCAGTGGGATGGAACATGCTGGCCTCTCAGTGTCGGCCTAATTAAAGACTAAGCCAAAAAGCTCTCAATGTTGTTGTCGCTGCGGTTTTCTGTGTGAGCATGTGGATGTGCTGGAACTGAACATTTGTCTGTAGATGTTCAAGGGTTTGAAAACCCTTTTTGTGTGTCCCTCAATACTCTATTGCAAATTGTAATATCCTTTAATGGCCCCAGACTCCAATTGTATGTCTCAAAACACTCTTGATGCTGGATAAAAGAGTTGTTAAGTTGTCATGTGAATATGGGTATTTCCCACTTTGTTTTCAAGAACAGCTTCAAATTGATTAAATAGATAGCATGCCCTGGGAGACAGTTCTAGGGAACGTGTTTGCACAACAGAGTGGTTTGGAGTTAATCAAGATTTCAAGTATTTTCAGTGAATTGTCATATTTCAAGGGACCAAGCAGTCCTTCAGCACTGCGAATAAGACTTGTATAATTGAACTCTGGCATTTCAAAATAACAATAAGTACTGTTTTCAAATCTATTACTTATTTTAAACATATATAAACATGAAAAGTACTGAATCATATACACTTATCAAGTGACCCTAACATGGAGAAACTCTGCTCTCTGTATGTGTGTGTGTGGATAAAAGTGTGTAAGTGTGAGCCTACCTTATTCTGGTGTACAGATTTCAATGTGAGTCAGTAAGTGTATACCTCGAAGCTAAGCTGCCAAGTGTATCTTTCTCTCTCTTTCTCTTCCCTGCCGCTCTTTCCTCTTCGTCTTCTTTCAATCTCTCATTCATATACCTCAACCCCACCGATACCAGGCAGCCCCAGTTGCTGCCTTTGAAGATGTACTTAGCCGAACTGACGAGAAATTTAAAGCGAGCGACGGCAGCTTTCAACAGATCATGAAAGGCAAAAGAAATCTGCCACTCTGTGTGAGTCAAATGGATGGGGGAATTGTTGCAGTGGCATGGGTAGCGGGGATGGGGGACTATAGGCAAAACCTCTGTACAAAGCTTACTTCAATCCCTCAGCCCAGGCTCGCACACATCTTGGCTCATATGGCACGCATGAAAATGAGCAAATGCTCTGGAAAGACAAAGAAAGTCTCAGCAGGCAGAACCCCTGAGCTACATTTAACAAAACCAACCAGAACCAAAAATGCATCATTCAAATATATTTTGGCATGTCTTTATTCAACAGGTTTTCTCTCTCCTTGCCCTGGGACAATACATTGGCACAAAGCACAGGCTCTCAAAAAAAGATTCAACACCAAATTGAGAGATTAATTCCACTGCCCTGGGGAGTCAAGCTCATTAAAACATATTACTGCTCCTGTCATATGGATACCTACCTATAGACGCATAATCCATTTATGTTTAAAAATAAAAAACACAAAAAACTGTAGCTGCTTAGTGACCGACACACTTTAAATATGTTGCAGTAGAAAGGCAAGGTGACAGGGCCCATTGTATAGTCTAGACATGAGCTCTTGTTTCATCAAAGGGAAGACATCAATCCGCGGGCTGAGCCAATAGGGCAACAGGTGCCACAGTCACATAGAGCCTATCAGGATCTGACTTCATTTTACTGCGGCGTTGGATATGAATACTGATCAGGATGTGTTTGACTGTGCCATGTGGGAGGCATAAAAAGCAGCACAGGCTATGTTAGAAGAACAATAAGTATACTTGAACTTTTATGCTGAAGCTTTATGCATGTCTATACGCATACAACATCACTTGTATTGCTTTGTATATAGATGACTGAGGAAGAACAGTAATAGGTTCCTGTCTGGTGTAATGGACAAAAGGCATATGTTCTGTTACATACAGTGGAAAGGCTCACCTTGAGCTAACAAAGCAGGCTGTTGGAGTAGAATAATAATACATTGAATGTGATCTGCAAACTAACCATTTACTTCAAATATGAAAAAAAGAGTAAGAACACTACACTGCAGGTCTTTTTTAAGTCCATCATTTGTCCCCACTGGAACCCAGAAGCACCTTGTACCAACACAGTACGATATGAAACACAAATCCCCTCTTCTTCAAAATGTCACTCTACAGCTTTACCGTCTGCATTCTTGTTCTCATTTCAAAATTGTCTCTTATCAAAGTCTTTCTTATCTTGTGCACAAACTCGCTACTCCCTTTTCCATTGCCGCAACTGACCCTAAGCTCCATCAAGGAAGTGACAGTTCTGCAGTGAGAGGTTTGATGGACTGAATGGCAGAGAAGCATTCTGAGGGGATTGCCAGATTGTGAAAGGTAGTTCAAGGTAAGGAACGGTGGTCAGGCCAGCAGTGCAAAAGGCAATGAGGTCACCAGGGCAGCTTTGGCAGGACTACCCACCATGGAAGGGGACCCGTTTGTGCTGCTTTTATTTTATTTGTAACTGTTTTAGAGGTAGTAGTAAGAGGATGATAGGATAGAAGTAGGCCACTGAGGCAGATTTGGGAATAGGTTGACCGTTACCACACAACTGTTTCAATGCACTCAGAACCAAATCATTATTTGAAAACACCCATTCAAAACATGGATTGCATATTCTGTTTGGAAAAAAACCCAGCAAATGACAATAATGGAATATTAAAGGAAAGAGATGTCAAAGAAGTAAGCTGGGAAGAAAGATAGGACTGGAAGGTATCTTTCTGCCATAACAGAGCATGTATATCTACTCGCAATCCTGACATCAAACATTGAAAGAAAGGGAAATCATCAAAGCTGTCTCTGGGAAAACATTTTGCTCCGTCAAATTCTACATTACCTTGATCAATTTAAACTTTTATTTTGTTTCATCAAGTGCACCACAAGCACCCTGCCAGTGAGTACAATAGAAGTTCTTCACGCTGATGGCATTTCTATCGAGGCAGAGAGGCATTAACTGTTGCAAAAAAGGGAACTGTTGTTGAGAGAGAGAAAGAAAAGGCTTGAGTGGGTGAGTGCCAGTAACTTAGTGTGTATGGCTGTGCGTGGATATACAGGTGCATTTGTGTGCATTCGTGCAGGTGTACGTTTGCATATGCAGGCTGCAAGTATAAATTTCATCCGGAGGCACTCATACTTATTCAGTTGGCTGTGGGTCCTTAGAAAATAGCCTCGGGCAAATATTTACATTACAGTATACTGATTGCTTTGCTAATGGTTGGTGCTGAGTGCTCTATTGTGGCGAGATGAAGAGGCCGGTGAGGCGAGATACAGGGTTCTAGCTTAGTAACTAAGGGTGGCAGGAGCGAGAGGGGTAGTGTTTGGAAATAAACTGTTAATGTGCCTGGCTGACAGGTGGAAAAAACCCACAGAGAAATGGGAATGTCTGAAGCCTCACATCCCATTACCCATCGCAATATTCTCTCACACAAATGTTCCCCACACAGGCCTCCTATGACTAACTGTCCTTCTCATTCCGGCCAGCTGCGCTTGTATGTAGAAATGGGTGAAAAATCACTATTATTCATGGGGAGAAATTTGCACAGACATTACTGGTACAAAAAAACATCAGTTGAATGCTAAATATCCCCATTTTATCCCATCAAGATTGCGGTTGTTTGAGGCTCTTCAGGGTCTAATAAAAGATTTAGACAGTTATCTGAGCTTGCAAAACCAAGCGAGAAAGATTAGACAAACAAACAAACTCCAAAGAAAACTCTTCTCTCCCTTTATGTTGGTTTGTTTTAGCATCTTTGCACAGAACGTGATGGTAATCAGGCTTGAGTGAAAATAAAGGATGCCACAGTGCTTCTAAATATTGCTCATTCTCTCCCAGACATGCTGATCGTGCTATCAGATGGCATTACGGTATGTGTGTCAGGTTGTTGAGGATGGAAGGAGGGCCGAAGAGTCAGGAAGCTTTAACAGCAGGAGCCATAGGGAGAGGCTGGCTGGAGCCCTGTGTAGCACTAAGGCTCCTTTCTCATTATATGCCATCAGCGCTATCAGGTTGTGCTGCAAAGTATTTCACTTATCAGCGAGGAGGCCCAACAGTCTCCGGAGCTCCTTTATCACCAAACACTTTAATTGGATCTTTTAGCACTAATCTGATGCCCCCAAAACACTGCTTGGGTTTTAATTAAACAAACGCCATATAAGATTTCACTTAGGGCTCATTGAAATGCCACATTTAACTCATCCTCCACCACAGCGCCACAGGGAGGTGCCGCAACCCCCAACCCCAAAAATGATTTTTTTTAATTGCTCAATGTTTACAAACGGCATTAAGAAATCCTTTATAACACTGAAATCCGTTTAAAGCTTGTTTTTAGAGGTTACAAATGGGTGCTTTAACTATGCAGGGACTGTGTCAGTGATGAATCAATGCTTATTATGTGCTAAGCCCGTGTCACCACCCTTACCCAGAGTGGCCTCATTCGGACGCCACTTCTACTAGAGACCTCAAACAGCCCAATCGCCTCATCTTGACAGTCCTTGGCTTCGATTAATACCAGGATTATTCAGCCCGAACGCGTCAACAACACTCATATTTCTCTCAGAGACAGGGATAAATGGATCATTCTCACACTGCCAATAAATCAATAAAACATTACGCTGATGCAAAAAGAGTTCCCACGAGAAAGGTGGCTCGCAAACGCTGCTGCTGTCTTGCTCTGCTTATTTGTCTTTTTCATCTTTTTTCGCTTTCACCAGGAGAAGCGTCTGACAGGATGGGACAGAATAATGACATGAAAGACGTTTGCTATTTGATAGCTTTGTTCTGTCTATATGATGGGAGATATGAAATCATCTGTTACACCCAGATAAGCTGAGCATCGTAAGGACCAATTAAAACTCTGAGTGGTTGATCGACTGCTGAACAATGAGCAAGGACTTTTCGGACCAGGAGGAAAAAGATCACTATGCGGCACTGTCGCCATTATCCAGGCTACATCATAACAAGGAAGAAGGAAGGACCCACTAATGCACCCTTGGGTGCAGAAAATGAACCTGTGCTGAGCCCTATTGCTGACAGTGTATCAACTTGTGCAACCCTAAGAGAGCTATCTCCAAGTCCTGGCCAATGAGAGTTTGACTATTTTCTCAGTTACAACCACTTACTGCAGTCACATAGAATCAATGCCCGTGGAAAGTTTGATTGGGCCAACCTCCCCTCCCTCTCCAAAGCAAAGCCTTAGTTTCCTATTTCTAGATCACACTTTTTCCTTCACGTTGCCTTCTACCCAACCACTTCTATTGCTAACTGCCTTAGGGTGCTTTTTACTTCTAATACAAGATTGTAATTCTCTTTGATGAGGCATCTAACTCAGTGCCCTTATCCCTAACCTCTCTCTCCTTCTGCCTCCTTTTCTGTTTGCTGTGGCATTGAGGCGATCATTAATATGCAATACATGATGGGGGGCTGTAGTCGAGTGGGTCTTCCTATGTGAGCATTTCTATGTATATGCATGTATAGGGGAGAGGCTATGCGTATGTACCTGAAGCTACAAAAGCCATAATTTGGTAATTCACCTGATATAGGCGTGCGCTGGCGGTGGTAGTAGTCATGGTTTTGCTTGCCTAACTCCCTATCCAGCTTTTATTACCGCTCATTGTCAAAGCAAACGAGCATAACTAAAGCTATCAATACCACCTGAGCAGTGCCAGAAGGGACAGCAGGCGCCAACACATTCCTGCAAGTCCTTGATAAAATTATTATGTAATGTTTAAAAAAGAATAATTCCATGAATGATGAATTACACCCTTCTATTGAGCACTTTTTTTGATTCAATATAAAAGTACACACACACACACTGCAGATGGGGATTTTGCTGGGTGGTTATTGCACCATTCGAGAGCATTGATATTCTGTTGGAACTGGCTTTCTGGATGTCTGCAGCCACTCCAGGGAAGAGGAGGCGCACGAGAGACAGAGAAAGGGAGAAGAGAGTCAACTGCATTAATGTTTCGATGACGACAGTGAAATATTACTGAGAGGGGAACCTCAAAAATTGATTTGGATATGAAAGGCAATGGAGAGTACGGGTGAGGAGTGATACCAAAAGGTTTGTAGAAGGGGTCTCTAGAAGTTAAAGAGGGGTAAAAATAACAGGAGAAAACAAGTGTGGCAGTTAAAGAACCAAACAATCTTTGTCAAGACTTCTACACATTTCTCTGCAGTTGCTCCAGTTCCCTCAGTAGACCCTCTAGCTACAGCATCTCCTACCTTTGTCTGTGTTGGACTGGCTCTCTGCCTAGCCAATTATGTCCTTGTGCAAGAGCCATCTCCTCGTCCCTGACCTTTACCGCCCAGCTCCCAACAGACCGCCTTCCACTCCACCACTCTGTCTGAATGTCTGTCCCACTATCGCTCTTTGCTGGCCCACTAAAACGAATTGAGGAGAAATGTGCTTTTCTTTTTCTTCTTTTTCTACATGACATCCTCCTAAAACTTCTCCTTTCCTCAGTCTTTCTGTGCTTGCCAAGGTTACAAATGATTTGTTGAATTAACGTACACATGCATACTTTGTCTGCGCTATATTCTACCAATTTCATCGCTGTGATCAAAGCAACAAAACAACTGTGGATATATTCTCGTTTTGTAGGTGAATTCTCTATCTAGGGGGAGACCAAATCAAAATAAAATAATACAACTAGATCTGCCCATTACTTCCTGATGGCATACCTCAGCAGGGCTCCACAATCCAATCAAACAGCAGATAATGAAAGCAATGAAGCAATTTAAAACCTTAAGGGTCTTTCAAAAGCAAAAAGGCAGTGAATCAAGCAGATCAGTCAGTATTATGGCAGATAATCCATACACCTTGCACTTCTTCCCCCCCCCCATCTTTTCTCGTGTTTCTGTCTGTCTTTCTTGCTGTATATATATATTCTATTTTTTCTGCCTCAGTTCTATCACTTTGTCTCTCTCACGGCAGGGCAGGATAATTAAAGTTCTTTGATGCTCTACCTCCCCAACTACTTCACGGGGACAGAGTTAATGGAAGTCACTGGCTTCTACCAGACCTTAGACGTTAAATTGAATGTCTCCACTCTATTTGAGAGCTGTAGGAAGATAAATGGACAAAGTGATAGGCTCTTTGCTTCCTGTTCATAGAGCTCCAAGTAGACAACTTGAAACACTTTAATGGCCAGTTCTCTGCGTCATTATTCATTGCAAATTAATATCAGTTGAATGTGAGTGCCAATGACATGGGTGATTGTCTGAAGCACAGCTTCACGTGCACACATTGATGTGTGGGCACTGGTAAAAGGAAGAGCCCTGAGAGTTAAATGGCTCCTTTGAGATTTCAGTCTGATGGGTTTGGCAGGAAAAACCATCTGTCCGCTTTCCTCTTTTTGTCTGGCTCATATCTCATCCAAACATTTCTGTAGATGCAAGGCTGCCAACAGGAAAAAAACAAAAAAAACAAGGCAATGGGGATGTCCTGGTGACTCAAAGAGTGGTGCACTTTGTGAGTCCTGCACGGTGCCAAGCATGTTTTTGTGTTTTGTTAGTTCCCATTTAATTGTCTCCCTTCACTATGTGTGGTTATCAAAAGCAGAGGAGAGTCAAAGCAACAAACTGCCTTGCTGCTGTCTACTACAATAAACGCTCAATACTCAGGAGGAACTGGGCATGAATCCTGGGCTCAAATGATATGGAAGTATCTTCACGGTGCATATGGTACATAAAATACCCCATTTGCACGACTCTGAAAGGATTCTTGTGTCACAATTGGAAACCAAAGGAGCTTGGCTTGGTAAAGCATGTGGCTTTGATGTATCCTTTAGCTTGAGGTGGAAACACAGGTCCATACAGCACCTCCCCACACATACAGTATATACTCAGCAATTTCAAAGTGGCAGGCTGCTTGGTACCAATGCCTCATAGCTGATTAGTAAAGCTTGCTTCCGTTAATGTGAGAAGTGTCCAGTGTATAAAATGTAAATATATTGTATATTTGCTGTTTTCTTGAGAGAACTGAATGACTAATCAGTAGCCTCTTATCTCTTTTTTCAATTCTATTTTTATTTGCCTGTGATGTTGTGCTCTCTAATGAATCCTCCGCAGGAATCCCCTTGCCCTCTTGCCCTAGCTGTCAATGCATACAGGCTTGCTCTGCTGGAAAATACTGAAACCACAATAGACCTCATGACATGTTTGCACTCATTTTCCAAATCCATGTTCTTACAGAGATATGGGTTAACACCTCTACTTTGTTTTACTGAGGTCCATGTGTTGAATTGTTTAAACAATACTGAATGCACAAAAGGTCTCTCTCCTGATGCATGTTGCATGTGTTGAACAAGTTCTGAATTGGAGGGGAGGGGTGCATATGGATATGTCGCTTCGAGTAAAGGTTTTTTTTGTTTCCCATACTGCCCGAGTCGGTGTGTGTCTAGGTGTATTTGTATGTGGAGAGGCTTTGGAGTGGATCCATGCAGGGGTGCATTCCGCACGGCAGGAGAATTGCTCCTGGCCATACCAAGGCTAGGCAGCACAGTGAAAACACACACACGTACCAAACACACATACAGTACACACGTGGACACACACAGTTGGAGGCAGTGTAAGACAAAGGAGCGATAGTATTCTATGAGACAGGACAGTGGGCTGCAAAGCACTATACCTGCCAGTTCCTATCTATTCTGCAGCATCCGGGAAATGGGACCAAACCAGACTCGGCAAGTTTGGGTCTGGGAACAAACATGGGATTTTTGTTTCGGCACGCATAGGCGCATCGCTCTGGTTTGATTTTCTTTCACATTTAGAAAATAATAGTATCCATCCAGTAAGACAACAAATCAGGTCTTTTGAATTTTTGAGAAGCTACCGAGACACCTACATGCAAAAACGTCAGATTGTGATTCATAAGGTTTAGACAGGTGTTAAATGCACAAGGGTAATACCAATTCCTAACACAGTACATGCACACACACACACAAACAAAGGTTTATGCTATAATACCAGACACGGGTCTTGGCCATAATATTGAGCCAAATCAACTCCAAAAGGGTCTGAACTTTTACAAAGCCCAGTGGACAACAGTCTTAACCCTTCAATAAAAACCCATCCGCTCACTGAATCATCGCCCTGCACTAATCTCCCGATTGGTAAAACGAGCCTCCTCACTTCATCAACAACCGCCATAAGGATCAATACAGCACTTCTGCATTGATTCTGCATCCTGTGGTCAATGCCAACTCCAATAATCACCTTTGTTCGCTCATCAATTACGCCTGTTCCACTGCTAAAGGTTAGATAAGATGCTGTTTTTTCACGAAGAAATCACTGCCCCCAACCACTAAAAATAACTAAATGCATCCTAGAGACAAAGATAATGAAGTTAGAGCATTTGGTAATCTAATGATGTCTGCATTCTTGCGATTGCAGTTTTCAAACAAATCCTTATGGGTGATGCTGAATGGTATGTTAAAAGTGCGAAAAAGGAAAAAGTGAAAATGTTGCGTCTAAGAGAAATACCATTTCAAGGGAGTGTCGTACTGGACCATAAATCACAATCGGTAATTGTGTTGGAGGCAAGAAAGATTCCAGTTTGTCCTGGCATTAAAGAAGACATATTTTGCTTTCTATAAGGTCTGTAAGTTAGTGAAGCAGAGCAGCCTTCTACACTGAGAACATTAAGGTCAGCTGAAACATTAATTCACTCTACGGTATAAGTTATTCGAGTTTTAAACTCATACACACAAACAAACACACACACATATATATAAGCATTTGACATTTGAAAACTGTGACTGTTTTGCCTGGACTGGCACTGATATGTACACTATGGCATTGCAGTGGGGTGAATATCCGCTTCTCTTTCCTCTCCTCTAGTAGAGCCCGATAAGCTCTGCTCCAGCTTGGCCAGATAGACAGAACGGGGGCTGAGGTTTTTTTTTCTTTTTTCTCCGCTGTGTGTCCTAGATGTCTGCACACAGTGGCAGCACTGCGTTAATTCGCTCAGACGCTGTCACAAATGCGGCTCAACGTAGCTCGAGCCTGAAACTTGGCATGAGGGTAAAAAGGAGAGAGAGAGAGAGAGAGAGAGAGAGAGAGAGAGAGAGAGAGAGAGAGAGAGAGAGAAAGAGAGAGAACTTGGAAGGAGGGCTGGATAGAGAGAAAAGCAGAGATAAGAGAGAGAATTAGACAAGAGATAAAGAAGGAAAAACAACACGATGGATAGACAAGGGGAAGAGATAAAAACCAAACAGGGGCTATTTATGAAAATGAATGGCTTGGGATGTTGGTTTGTGGAATTAACGGTGACAAATCATGCGTGGGCATCAGCGTTGAATCCCATTCAGGCGACACATGGCCGCGTGCCTACGGATCCTGGGAGAGTGACACTGTATCAGTATAAAGCTCTCTCTCTCTCTCTCTCTCTCTCTCTCTCTCTCTCTCTCTCTCTCTCTCTCTCTCTCTCTCTCTCTCTGCTGCATTCAAATATGTAATCTGAACGTTATACTGCAGATTCTAAGGCCAGGTGCTTTTCATGAAAGTCACTTCAATGGAGAAATAGAATGGGGGAAAAAACTGCTCCCTCTCCTTGAATTGACAGAGAAACATTGCAGTATTATCACTTGCTGGGTAGAGATGGCTCATCAGCGAGATAGACACTTAGGATGCGAGGTAGCAGACAGCTATAGATATCTATATCTACAGTAGACACTGTTAACTCTCATATAACGCTTGTTGTGCTTTATTAACACTATACAGCTATTGGGCATGTATTAGCGTTAGTTTCATAACATCATACATTTTTCTAGGGCAGACAACCAGACGTATTCACATTTATTTAGACCTTCCTCTCCCGGCTTTGAATGTGCATCATCGAGTGTTGAGTTTCATTGACATTAACAGCGATTGAACAAACGGCAAACTTTATTTCTGTTGAGAAGAGAAACTCAGCAGCAGATTGGTCAGTATGACTATTTTCTTGAACTGATGAAACTCAGCCATCATTTGAATACCAGCTTTTGTTTTGTGTATGTACGGCAGATAGATAGCTAGAGAAATGGCTTAAAGGCTAGATGGAGGTAGATAAACAGATGGATTGATTTTGTAATGCTGAAAGAAAGGGAAAAGTAGGCCTTCAGTTGGAAAACAAAATCTGCTTTAGCTTACAGTCAGCACTGATAAGGGCAGGCAGAGGTAAGAGCGGAATAAGGATCAAATGTGGTGGCTAGAGGACAACCATAGAGAGAAGAAAATCAATTAGAGGGAGAGAGGGAGGGAGAGAGAGGGGAAGAAGGTTTTGCATGTGTGTGTGTGATAGTATCATCAAGTTCACAGCACCGAGTGAGGAGTAGAGTGATTTTATGTGAGGGATGGACAAGAGAGATGGGAGCCGGGAGAGGGGTGACTCATATTGTGGTGCAGATGTGTTTATTTGCATACAGTGTGTGGACCTCACAAAGGACCTTTTTCTTTCTTTCTTGCTGCACACTTCAAACTGCATCTCATAAGTAGATTACAAGCACAGACATACACACGTGTACGTATTAGGAAAACAACTCAATTTGCGCTTCACAAGAAAGGTAGCACATGCAAACGCACGGACAGGAATAATCTCTTCAAAACCGCTTCTTATAAGCCCATATAGAGTCTCACACACACACACACACACACACACACACACACACACACACACACACACACACACACACACACACACACACACACACACACACACACACACACACACAGTCAAGTCGGAGTCAGCATCTTCAGATAAAGCATTGCAGATAATAGCTTGGCATGGTATCATCGCTGTGATTAATCCTTCCGCCTGCTTTTGAGAACTTGATAAATCAAGTGAAGGCAACACTCACTCCCACCCACACATGCACTGATGCAGGCATGCATGGAGTAATGAGCGGCTAATTAATCCTGCTCAGGCCTGCAGGCTGCAGTTTTCTCCTGCATGAGAGGTTGAATTGCTCCTTGCACTCTTCATTCTGACAAATATGGGACATATATTGTTTACATCAACGGTGCTCTGGGGGGCTTTTGGGATCCATATGAATTACCCATATCCACTAAGTGCCCTGCAAAACAGGATAAATCATATGCTA